>NW_026969463.1:600000-816313 GCF_028390025.1 Pseudophryne corroboree
GCTTGGAATGGGGTGTCTAGCAGGCATTTGCTGACAGACACTTGAGGGAGACACACATCAGGAGATGCAGCATATCGGAGGTCTTCGATGCCTTTCCAGCAAATGCACACCACCTGCTGCTGGTCTGGACACAAAACAATGCCCACAATCGAAGTCCCAAAATGCCCAACTACAGGATTCATGTAAGTAGTGAATTTAGGAATGAATTTAGAAGTAGGAAATTAAGTTAGTTCACAAGTACATTCAAATTCAGATCTAAAGTCTAGGTAGGCCTCACGTCCTGGCAGCCCCCAGCATTTAAAAATGCCTTGATTAGAGGTAGAGAATTAAATGTAGATAAGAAGTAGACACAAAATAAGACTCCACAGAGCAGTTATCAGGTGTCTTTATCAATTGTTGCATTTAAAAAATCAAGCAATTAGGGAACACAATGTTGCAACAATGTAACCCTATTTGCAAAATAGTACTAAATAAGTTTGTCGATGTAAGACATTTGCAAAGGCGCATCCAAAACACGCTGGAAAATGCAACTGAATCTGTTTTTGGAGGCTAGAATAGGAAATGTGCATCGGTCCTACAAGTACTGAAAGCTCTTCTCCCATCTCCCTTTTCTGAAAAGCCATTTAATATATGGTTCCCAGATAGGGGACATATCAGATATTGCCTTTCAAAAGCAGCAAATATCATACCACTTCTATTGCCATCAAAGATAAACATTGATTGTTTTCAGATATTGGATTGAAAAAGCAGTCTTTATTGACATAAAGAAGCAAAAAAACACACATAAACATTACACACATAAGTACCGTGTTGCAGCACAGCCAAAACACAATACAAATGCTGTCGGTATAGTACAGTTCAAGAACTACAGCACAGGCCAGCCTACACTATAAATCATGAACTGCACTATACATTTAAACAATACAATAATACAACAGTTAATAAGGCTATGGGTGTGGAGTGTAAGAGGGTGAGGGAATCACAAGCCCGAAGCTTTATTGAAAGACAGACACATATAAAGGGAGGATTAATAAATACAAAGACTTTACTATAGAATGTAGTCCAATCCGGTCTTTCAACTCTTCCACAACTGAAAAACGGATAGTGTTCCCAAGCCTTCCATCCTGGAATATCTTCAGTCTCTCGCCAATGAAGAAAACAATCCCTCCAGCAGACTCTTCAACCACGATACAAGATCACAGCCAAAAGGGCGAGAAGCAACTACACTTGCGTTTAACCAAAATGGCTAAAACTTAGTGAAGGAAAGTGCAGTGCACCAAAACATAAGCTGACACAATCATGGAGAATGCGCCAGCATATATGCTCTTCTATCTATATTTTGCAAACCTGCTCTTGACCCCTCCAGCTGCTCCATGTAGATTTGACGCCTTGCAAGGTGCATAACCCACTGACAAGCAGGCACACTCCTGCATGAGTTTTCACTCTCACTAGCTGGATGATACACATTCATTTGCATGTGCTCCACCTCCGACACACCGCCCACCCAACCACCCAGTCACCAGAGCCACCCACAAGCCAACTGGCTCCGTGATTTAATTTGCACAGTGCAGTCATCCAGGCAGCATGTCCTTCTCAATGGAATAATCTCTGGTTCCATGGAATCTTCCGCATTGGAATGCTGCGGAACACAAAGGATTTAAACATTCAGCTTGTCAATGTACCTGCGGCTTGGCTCTAGCACATGGGTCTTCATCCTGTGGCCCTCCAGCTGCTGTGAAACTACACATCCCAGCATGCCCTGCCACAGTTTTGCTATTAAGGTATGCTAAAACTGAGGCAGGGCATGCTGGGATGTGTAGTTCCACAGCAGCTGGAGGGTCGCAGGTTGAAGACCCATGTTCTAGCATGCCTGTTCTATGATGCATGTACCGTGATGTCACAATCAGCTTGGAATGGGGTATCTAGCAGGCATTTGCTGACAGCCACTTGAGGGAGACACACATCAGGAGATGCAGCATATCGGAGGTCTTCGATGCCTTTCCAGCAAATGCACACCACCTGCTGCTGGTCTGGACACAAAACAATGCCCACAATCGAAGTCCCAAAATGCCCAACTACAGGATTCATGTAAGTAGTGAATTTAGGAATGAATTTAGAAGTAGGAAATTAAGTTAGTTCACAAGTACATTCAAATTCAGATCTAAAGTCTAGGTAGGCCTCACGTCCTGGCAGCCCCCAGCATTTAAAAATGCCTTGATTAGAGGTAGAGAATTAAATGTAGATAAGAAGTAGACACAAAATAAGACTCCACAGAGCAGTTATCAGGTGTCTTTATCAATTGTTGCATTTAAAAAATCAAGCAATTAGGGAACACAATGTTGCAACAATGTAACCCTATTTGCAAAATAGTACTAAATAAGTTTGTCGATGTAAGACATTTGCAAAGGCGCATCCAAAACACGCTGGAAAATGCAACTGAATCTGTTTTTGGAGGCTACAATAGGAAATGTGCATCGGTCCTACAAGTACTGAAAGCTCTTCTCCCATCTCCCTTTTCTGAAAAGCCATTTAATATATGGTTTCCAGATAGGGGACATATCAGATATTGCCTTTCAAAAGCAGCAAATATCATACCACTTCTATTGCCATCAAAGATAAACATTGATTGTTTTCAGATATTGGATTGAAAAAGCAGTCTTTATTGACATAAAGAAGCAAAAAAACATACATAAACATTACACACATAAGTACCGTGTTGCAGCACAGCCAAAACACAATACAAATGCTGTCGGTATAGTACAGTTCAAGAACTACAGCACAGGCCAGCCTACACTATAAATCATGAACTGCACTATACATTTAAACAATACAATAATACAACAGTTAATAAGGCTATGGGTGTGGAGTGTAAGAGGGTGAGGGAATCACAAGCCCGAAGCTTTATTGAAAGACAGACACATATAAAGGGAGGATTAATAAATACAAAGACTTTACTATAGAATGTAGTCCAATCCGGTCTTTCAACTCTTCCACAACTGAAAAACGGATAGTGTTCCCAAGCCTTCCATCCTGGAATATCTTCAGTCTCTCGCCAATGAAGAAAACAATCCCTCCAGCAGACTCTTCAACCACGATACAAGATCACAGCCAAAAGGGCGAGAAGCAACTACACTTGCGTTTAACCAAAATGGCTAAAACTTAGTGAAGGAAAGTGCAGTGCACCAAAACATAAGCTGACACAATCATGAAGAATGCGCCAGCATATATGCTCTACTATCTATATTTTGCAAACCTGCTCTTGTCCCCTCCAGCTGCTCCATGTAGATTTGACGCCTGGCAAGGTGCATAACCCACTGACAAGCAGGCACACTCCTGCATGAGTTTTCACTCTCACTAGCTGGATGATACACATTCATTTGCATGTGCTCCACCTCCGACACACCGCCCACCCAACCACCCAGTCACCAGAGCCACCCACAAGCCAACTGGCTCCGTGATTTAATTTGCACAGTGCAGTCATCCAGGCAGCATGTCCTTCTCAATGGAATAATCTCTGGTTCCATGGAATCTTCCGCATTGGAATGCTGCGGAAGAAAAAGGATTTAAACATTCAGCTTGCTAGCATTCAATGTACCTGCGGCTTGGCTCTAGCACATGGGTCTTCATCCTGTGGCCCTCCAGCTGCTGTGAAACTACACATCCCAGCATGCCCTGCCACAGTTTTGCTATTAAGGTATGCTAAAACTGAGGCTGGGCATGCTGGGATATGTAGTTCCACAGCAGCTGGAGGGTCGCAGGTTGAAGACCCATATTCTAGCATGCCTGTTCTATGATGCATGTTCCGTGATGTCACAATCAGCTTGGAATGGGGTGTCTAGCATGCATTTGCTGACAGCCACTTGAGGGAGACACACATCAGGAGATGCAGCATATCGGAGGTCTTCGATGCCTTTCCAGCAAATGCACACCACCAGCTGCTGGTCTGGACACAAAACAATGCCCACAATTGAAGGCTCAAAATGCCCAACTACAGGATTAATGTAAGTAGTGAATTTAGGAATGAATTTAGAAGTAGGAAATTAAGTTAGTTCACAAGTACATTCAAATTCAGATCTAAAGTCTAGGTAGGCCTCACGTCCTGGCAGCCCCCAGCATTTAAAAATGCCTTGATTAGAGGTAGGGAATTAAATGTAGATAAGAAGTAGACACAAAATAAGACTCCACAGAGCAATTATCAGGTGTCTTTATCAATTGTTGCATTTAAAAAATCAAGCAATTAGGGAACACAATGTTGCGACAATGTAACCCTATTTGCAAAATAGTACTAAATAAGTTTGTCGATGTAAGACATTTGCAAAGGCGCAAACAAAACACGCTGGAAAATGCAACTGAATCTGTTTTTGGAGGTTAGAATAGATGCAGGATCAAGTAGCTCAATGGGTCGGGTGTTTGATTAGAATTCAACAGGTTATAGGTTTGAATCCTGGGTATGATAGTTTGAGGTGTTATTTAATAAAGTATGTTTATACAGGTTGAGTATCCCATATCCAAATATTCCGAAATACGGAATATTCCGAAATACGGACTTTTTTGAGTGAGAGTGAGATAGTGAAACCTTTGTTTTTTGATGGCTCAATGTACACAAACTTTGTTTAATACACAAAGTTATTAATAATATTGTATTAAATGACCTTCAGGCTGTGTATATAAGGTGTATATGAAACATAAATGAATTGTGTGAATGTAGACACACTTTGTTTAATGCACAAAGTTATAAAAAATATTGGCTAAAATTACCTTCATGCTGTGTGTATGAGGTGTATATGTAACATAAATGCATTCTGTGCTTAGATTTAGGTCCCATCACCATGATATCTCATTATGGTATGCAATTATTCCAAAATACGGAAAAATCCCATATCCAAAATACCTCTGGTCCCAAGCATTTTGGATAAGGGATACTCAACCTGTATATTAGTCACACATGGCTTACTTGTACAAATGGCATGTCACCAGTTAGTGCTGACTGCTGATATGCCATTTGCACAAACACGCCATGTGTGACTGTATATGCATTTAAGGAGGGCACCCCGGCAATACCACAAACCATTGAGTGTCAAGTATACTAGATATATCTTCATATCTCATGTGCTTTCTCTGAGACCAATCTTGTTATGCCCCTTCCCCACAAGGCATGCGCCTTTTGTCCATATTGCACAAATGGGGTGGGTGGGGGCATATAATTCTCTGTCACAGGGCACCAAAAAGTCTAGTTATGGCTCTGGTATGCATTATGTAATCTGGCAGACCATATCTCCAACACTGGCTGGTTGGAATAGAAATCCGGTTATCTATGTGAGCAAATGACCATCAACGATTTACTCTCAAACACTAGAAAATGGACAAAAATGGTCCCCTAAACAAATTGGTTAAATTTTGGGTTTAACCAATTTGTGTAATGACCATTTTTGACCACTTTTCTAGTGTTTGGGAGCAAATGGTTAATTGAGATTTGCTCCTATACATTACCAGATTTTCATTCCATCCATCCAGACTGGATAGATAGCCTGACAGATAATTGTGTAGTGTACGCCCAGGATAACTGTCAGTTGTGCTTTCTTTTATGACGGCACATAAATGGGTGGGCAGATCCAGAGCAAGCACTGCCCACTCATGCATAGTTGTCAACTGATGTGAAGTTCCAGGGGGCAATCTCAGTTATAAAGAAAAGTATCTGGAAATTGTCCCTAGTTTAAAAAATAAAAAAAAATTGATCAACTCCATTTATTTAGTATGATATCCCAGGTGATAGGATGCCGGCAGTCAGAACAACATACTTTATTAAATAACACATCTCAAACTACCATACCCAGGATTCAAACCTATAACCTGTTGAATTCTAATCAAACACCCTACCAATTGAACTATTTGATCCTGCATAAAAATTGTGAACATTATATGAAGCTATTGGTACTTTGAAAAAAAAAAAGTATCAGCATTACAACGCAGCAGATCCATGCAGTTTGCAGCCACACACTACATGTATCTGCTCAGCCACAATGCTGACTATTTCTTCACAAAGTACAAGGTGAGCTCCAAACAGAATTCTCTAGCTTAGAATTATGCCAAACCTAGAAGTCGGGCCCCCCACCCTGGGATCCCCCAGAGGGTGGCCTGCACCGTCATGCGGCAGGCTTGTCCGTTTTGGAAGCAGGCTGATGGGCAGCCCAGGCTTGCTTCAGTCTGGGCTTGGCAGGTCTGGAAGCATGAGCTTGCTTTGGGTATGCCTGACCTTGGGTACGCTTTACCTTGAGGATGAAAGGGCCAAGGGAAAGTACTTTTAGCCTTCTGCGTGGTAGGAGTCATACGAGGTAGGCAAGCTGTTTTATCAGTAGCCAGATCAGCTACAATCTTATTGAGGTCTTCTCCAAAGAGAGTGTCTCCCTTGAAAGGAAGCACCTCCAGGGTTTTCTTGGAATCCATATCCACCGACCAGGATCTCAACCAGCTGTATAAAGTATTACCTTGGAACTGGCTCTCCACTCCCCATTATCTGGTTATCATGGCTTCCTCCGCCAGTGTCCAGACTCGCTTGCTGAAGCTCGGCCACTTCTTCCTAGCAGCAGGCTCCTGGATCACTGGGCAGCAGAGGTGCTTGGGAGCCGGAAGGGGGTGGAGCAATCAGGCAGGCAGTTGCAGTGCTGCCCAGCTATCTGTGGTGTGAGAAGAAGCAGGGGCACCCCACCGCTGGCAGTGCTGCAGCTAGTGGTGGTGGCAGCGGCGAGGCTGCTGGGCTGGGTCTTGAAAAAGGTGGAAAGAAGGGTGTTACGGCATGGAATGTACAAACTGCGAGACCCTGCTGGTAGCGCCTTTGTCTATTTAGTAGGAAGGGCACGTAACAGCCGGAGGGCAATGGAGGAAGCCCCTTTAGGGCTGGAGCCCGGCGGCAACTGACTCCGTTGTCTCTGGCAGTTCCGCCCCTGGACTAGAGGAATGGTCAAGAACATGGCAACATTTAATGCCAAAAAATGCAAAATCATACACGTCTCAAAAATACAAAGGCTAACTATAATATTAAGGGCATTATAATGGCAAGAGGAAAGCTATCTAAGTATTACTATTTCAGGTGAGCAATGTAACAAAGCAATAGGAAAGGCAAGTCAGATGCTTGTTTGCATAGGTTAAAGAACCAGTAGCAGAAAAAAGTAATACAGGTTGAGTATCCCATATCCAAATATTCCGAAATACGGAATATTCCGAAATACGGACTTTTTTGAGTGAGACTGAGATAGTGAAACCTTATTGTATTAAATGAACTTCAGACTGTGTGTATAAGGTGTATATGACACATAAATGAATTCTGTGAATGTACACACACTTTGTTTAATGCACAAAGTTATAAAAAATATTGGCTAAAATGACCTTCAGGCTGTGTGTATATGGTATATATGAAACATAAATGCATTCTGTGCTTAGATTTAGGTCCCATCACCATAATATCTCGTTATGGTATGCAATTATTTCAAAATACAGAAAAATCCGATATCCAAAATTCCTCTGGTCCCAAGCATTTTGGATAAGGGATACTCAACCTGTAATGCCACTGTATAGGTCCTTGGTACAGCCACATTTAGAATCTTGTGTTCAGTTCCAGAAGCCATATCTCAAGCGCCTTGAGTCCTGTTGGAGAAAGAGCACTATATAAATAAATAGTATCAAAATTTGTTTCACGGCACCCCTAGGCCAACGTTTTTTTTATTGAGAAATTCAGAAAAAAATATAAAATTAAGTAAATTGTGTTTATTGCATGTCATCCTCAGGTTCAGTTATGTTGTGAGGGAATGGTTTTGCCAATTTAATAAAGTATAAATAATTTTAATTGGTCCTGGACCACCAAACTATGCTACCAGTGCAAGAACCCCAGTTTGGAAACTACTGCCATAAAATAAACCTTTTTTGTTTTTTTTTAAACTACATGTAATACACCTTAGATCTCAGTTCCTAAAAGGTTTTAAACCCTTGCATACAGTAAACTACACATATTTAAAAATCCTACACCGGGCACAAGTGCTCACGGGCCAATTTCATGGCAGTCTCGGATAGGAGGGCATTGTGGATTCACCAAGGGAATGCTGATGCTGACTCCAAGAAGAAAGGGAGTCTCTTCCCTATGAAGGTAAAGCCTTGTTTGGCGACGGCCTAGTTAATTTGATCTCGGCAGCTCCCGCAGGTAAGTCAGCCTTCTTGCCCTATGTTCCCTCTCAACGGATGAAGACGCATCATTATCTGACGCAGTCATTTCGGCCCAATAGATATACAAGAAGTTAAGATTCCCCTTTCTTTGCAGGTAGAGGAAGGAAAAGAGGGAAGAGGTCTGTAGCCTCTTCAAGATCGCAGGAGCAGAGATCGTCCTCTGCTTCTGCCAAATCCACTGCATGACGCTGGGGCTCTCTTGCAGGAGCCCACACCAGTGGGGGGCACCAGGGGCGGAACTACTGGCAGGGCAGGCAGTGCATTGCACTGGGGCCCCGCCGCACTCAAGGGCCCACAGCCGCCGGCATTACAATGAGTCACAATGACTCATTGTATCATGCCGCAGCCGCACACCAGCGCTCCCGTCGGGTCTGCGTCCTGCGACTCCCGCCGCCCGCCCGTCGTAACGAACAGATCAGGCCAGGGCACTACGGGCAGCAGCCGCAGCACCAGACACGCTGCCGCCTCTGTAACACACGAAGAGGGAGGAGGGTCGCTTGGAGATGAGAGGAGCAGCGGCACGGGGGGGAGGAGGAGGAGGAGGGAGGTGAAGGAAGGAGCCGCAGCAGCGCTTTGTTACTGGTGGAGGCGCTGCTGTTGCTGCCCCTCTGCTTCACTATAGGCTGTCTTCCGAGAACAGCCTATAGTGAAGCAGAGGGGCAGCAGCAGCAGCGCCTCCACCAATAACACAGCGCTGCTGCGGCTCCCTCCTCCACCTCCCTCCTCCTCCTTCTCTACTGCCCGGGAATCGTCAAGCTGCACGAGGAGCCTGAGCCAGCGGAGAGGGTAAGTATAATTCTTCTTTCTTTCTTTCTTTCTTTCTTTCTTTCTTTCTTTCTTTCTTTCTTTCTTTCTTTCTTTCTTTCTTTCTTTCTTTCTTTCTTTCTTTCTTTCGTTCTTTCTTTCGTTCTTTCTTTCATCTCTTTCTTTCTTTGTTGGGACTGCCTGCCGCTATGTGTAAAAAGGGGGAATCTGCCTGCCGCTATGTGTAAAAAGGGGGAATCTGCCTGCCGCTATGTGTAAAAAGGGGGAATCTGCCTGCCGCTATGTGTAAAAAGGGGGAATCTGCCTGCAGCTATGTGTAAAAGGGGGGAATCTGCCTGCAGCTATGTGTTAAAAGGGGGACTGCCTGCCGCAATGTGTAAAAAGGGGGAATCTGCCTGCCGCTATGTGTAAAAAGGGGGAATCTGCCTGCAGCTATGTGTAAAAAGGGGGACTGCCTGCCGCAATGTGTAAAAAGGGGGAATCTGCCTGCCGCAATGTGTAAAAAGGGGGAAGCTGCTTGCCGCAATGTGTAAAAAGGGGGAATCTGCCTGCCGTAATGTGTAACAAGGGGGATGCTGTCTGCCGTAATGTGTAACAAGGGCACGCTGTCTGCCATAATGTGTAACAAGGGCAAGCTGTCTGCTGTAATGTGTAACAAGGGCAAGCTGTCTGCTGTAATGTGTAAAAAGTGTACGATGTCTGCCATTATGTGTAACAAGGGCAGGCTGACTGCTGTTATGTGAAAAAAGTGTACGCTGTCTGCCGCTATGTTTAACAAGGGCAGGCTGTCTGCCGTTATGTGTAAAAAGTGTACGCTGTCTGCCGCTATGTTTAACAAGGGCAGGCTGTCTGCCGTTATGTGAAAAAAATGTACGCTGTCTGCCGCTATGTGTAACAAGGGCACGCTGTCTGCCGTTGTGTAAAAAAGGGGGATGCTGTCTGCCGTAATGTGTAAAAAGGGGACGTTGTCTGCTGTAATGTGTAAAAAGAGGACGCTGTCTGCTGTAATGTGTAAAAAGAGGAATCTGTCCGCCGTAAGCTGTAAAAGGGTCTCTACCTGGTGTAGTGGTGCTACTGTGCGGCGTAATTTGAATAATGGAGACTACTGTGCACCGTTTATGAATTGGTATTATTTTGTGGCCACACCCCTTAACCACGAAGCCACGCCACTATGTATTTTTGCGCGCGCCTACGGCGCGCACTGCCCCTGTTTTGCATGCAGGGGTGGAGCTCCAATGCCGTTTCTTGCACACACTGCTAAAATGTCTAGTTACGGCACTGTTGCTAGGTATCCACTTCCCTGAGCAGGCGCCCCTCACCAGATCCTCTCCAGGGGTAAGGGGGTGGACTTGGATGGGATGGGATGGGGGGGGGGGCCCAAGCCATTTTGTCGCACATGGGCCCACTGCTCGCTAGTTCCGCCACTGGGGGGCACGTCTAAAACTCTTCAGTCAGTTCTGGATTAATTCGGACCTGGACTCGTGGGTTTTACAAATAGTGTCCCAAGGGTACAAACTGGGGTTTCAAGAAGTTCCCCCTCACCGATTGTTCAAATCCGCCTTAGTCAGCAGGGAGAAGGTTTTTATTCAAGCCTCTTCGTGGTCCCGAAGCCGGACGGCTCAGTCAGACCAATCTGAAATCTGAAATCCCTTAATTTCTACCTAAAGAAATTCAATTTCAAGATGGAATCTCTCAGGGTAGTGATCTCCAGTCCGGGGGATAAAGGAGATTTCATGGTTTTGGTAGACATAAAGGATGCCTACTTACATGGTCCCATTTAGCCACTGCATCAAGCTACCTGAGGTTTGCAATTCAGGATTGTCATTACCAATTTCAGACGTTGCCGTTTGGTCTGTCCACGGCTCCGAGGATTTTCACCAGGGTGATGGCGGAAATGATGGTTCTCCTTCGCAAGCAAGGAGTCACAATTATCCCGTACTTCGATGATCTCCTGATAAAGGCGAGATCCAGGTACCAGTTGGTGCAAAACATCTACTCTCCCTGACAGTTCTTTAACAACATGGTTGGCTCCTAAACTTGCCAAAATCGCAGTTGGTCCTAATGACGCGGTTGTTGTTTTTGGGAGTGATACTGGACACAGAAGAGGTTTTCTTCTAGTCGAATGGCTCTGGAGATCCAGAGTCTGGTCAAACAAATTCTGAAACCAGCAAGAGTGTTAATCCATCAATGCATTCGGTTGCTGGGGAAGATGGTTGCGGCCTACGAGGCCATTCAGTTTGGCAGGCTCCATGCCAGAGTGTTCCAGTGGGACCTGTTGGACAAGTGGTCCGGATCCCACCTACACATGCACCGGAGGATAATCCTGTCTTCCAAGACCAGAATCTCACTCCATTGGTGGCTGCACAGTTCTCACCACCTAGAGGGGCGATGGTTTGGGATCCAGGACGGGATCCTAGGGACCACGGATGCAACCCTCCGAGGCTGGGGAGCAGTCACACAGGGGGAAAACATCCAAGGAAGATGGTCAAGTCAGGAAAGTTGTCTCCACATAAATGTTCTGGAGTTAAGGGCCATTTAATAACTGCAGACACAGTACGCACTGGGACGGGTGCCCAGCATCCTCTACGGACTAAGAGAAAAGGATTTACCAGTAGGTATTAAAATCCTATTTTCTCTAACGTCCTAGAGGATGCTGGGGACTCCGTAAGGACCATGGGGATAGACGGGCTCCGCAGGAGACATGGGCACTTTAAGAAAGACTTTAGTTCTGGGTGTGCACTGGCTCCTCCCTCTATGCCAATCCTACAGACCTCAGTTTGATACTGTGCCCAGTGGAGACTGGGTGCTTTTCAGGAGCTCTCCTGAGCTTTCTGACAGAAAGTATTTTGTTAGGTTTTTAATTTTCAGGGAGCACTGCTGGCAACAGACTCCCTCATCGAGGGACTGAGGGGAGAGAAGCAGCCCTACTCTCTGAGTTGCAAGGTCCTGCTTCTTAGGCTACTGGACACCATTAGCTCCAGAGGGATTGGTACGCAGGATCTCACCCTCGCCGTCCGTCCCAGAGCCGCGCCGCCGTCCCCCTCGCAGAGCCGGAAGATAGAAGCCGGGTTAGTATGAGAAGAAAAGAAGACTTCAGAGGCGGCAGAAGACTTCATGATCTTCACTGAGGTAACGCACAGCACTGCAGCTGTGCGCCTTTGCTCCCATACACCTCACATACTCCGGTCACTGTAAGGGTGCAGGGCGCAGGGGGGGCGCCCTGGGCAGCAATATAAACCTCTTTCGCAAAAATATAACATATATACAGCTGGGCACTGTATATATGTATGAGCCCCCACCAATTTTACAGTTTAAGCGGGACAGAAGCCCGCCTCCGAGGGGGCGGGGCTTCTCCCTCAGCACTCACCAGCGCCATTTTTTCTCCACAGCACCGCTGAGAGGAAGCTCCCCGGACTCTACCCTGCTTATACCACGTCAGACAAGAGGGTTGAAAAGAGGGGGGCACATAATTCGCAAATTACATACAGCAGCACTACTGGGCAAACATTAAGTTACTGTTTTATTCCTGGGTTATATAGCGCTGGGGTGTGTGCTGGCATACTCTCTCTCTCTGTCTCTTCAAAGGGCCTTGTGGGGAAACTGTCTTCAGAAAAAGCATTCCCTGTGTGTGTGGTGTGTCGGTACACGTGTGTCGACATGTCTGAGGTAGAGATGAGCGGGTTCGGTTTCTCTGAATCCGAACCCGCACGAACTTCATGTTTTTTTCACGGGTCCGAGCAGACTCGGATCCTCCCGCCTTGCTCGGTTAACCCGAGCGCGCCCGAACGTCATCATGACGCTGTCGGATTCTCGCGAGACTCGGATTCTATATAAGGAGCCGCGCGTCGCCGCCATTTTCACACGTGCATTGAGATTGATAGGGAGAGGACGTGGCTGGCGTCCTCTCCATTTAGATTAGGGTTGAGAGAGAGAGAGAGAGATTGACCTGAGGCTGTGATACTGTAGAAGAGAGTGCAGAGTTTAGTGACTGACGACCACAGTGACCACCAGACAGTGCAGTTGTTTGTTTTATTTAATATATCCGTTCTCTGCCTGAAAAAAACCATACACACAGTGACTCAGTCACATACCATATCTGTGTGCACTGCTCAGCCCAGTGTGCTGCATCAATGTATATATATATCTGACTGTGCTCAGCTCACACAGCTTATAATTGTGGGGGAGACTGGGGAGCACTGCAGTGCCAGTTATAGGTTATAGCTGGAGCCAGGAGTGCATAATATTATATTAAAATTAAACAGTGCACACTTTTGCTGCAGGAGTGCCACTGCCAGTGTGACTAGTGACCAGTGACCTGACCACCAGTATATATAATATTAGTAGTATACTATCTCTTTATCAACCAGTCTATATTAGCAGCAGACACAGTACAGTGCGGTAGTTCACGGCTGTGGCTACCTCTGTGTCGGCACTCGGCAGCCCGTCCATAATTGTATATACCACCTAACCGTGGTTTTTTTTTCTTTCTTTATAGTCATACTAGTTACGAGTATACTATCTCTTTATCAACCAGTCTATATTAGCAGCAGACACAGTACAGTGCGGTAGTTCACGGCTGTGGCTACCTCTGTGTCGGCACTCGGCAGCCCGTCCATAATTGTATATACCACCTAACCGTGGTTTTTTTTTTTCTTTCTTTATACATACATACTAGTTACGAGTATACTATCTCTTTATCAACCAGTCTATATTAGCAGCAGACACAGTACAGTGCGGTAGTTCACGGCTGTGGCTACCTCTGTGTCGGCACTCGGCAGCCCGTCCATAATTGTATATACCACCTAACCGTGGTTTTTTTTTCTTTCTTTATACATACATACTAGTTACGAGTATACTATCTCTTTATCAACCAGTCTATATATTAGCAGCAGACACAGTACAGTGCGGTAGTTCACGGCTGTGGCTACCTCTGTGTCGGCACTCGGCAGCCCGTCCATAATTGTATATACCACCTAACCGTGGTTTTTTTTTCTTTCTTTATACATACATACTAGTTACGAGTATACTATCTCTTTATCAACCAGTCTATATATTAGCAGCAGACACAGTACAGTGCGGTAGTTCACGGCTGTGGCTACCTCTGTGTCGGCACTCGGCAGCCCGTCCATAATTGTATATACCACCTAACCGTGGTTTTTTTTTCTTTCTTTATACATACATACTAGTTACGAGTATACTATCTCTTTATCAACCAGTCTATATTAGCAGCAGACACAGTACAGTGCGGTAGTTCACGGCTGTGGCTACCTCTGTGTCGGCACTCGGCAGCCCGTCCATAATTGTATATACCACCTAACCGTGGTTTTTTTTTCTTTCTTTATACATACATACTAGTTACGAGTATACTATCTCTTTATCAACCAGTCTATATATTAGCAGCAGACACAGTACAGTGCGGTAGTTCACGGCTGTGGCTACCTCTGTGTCGGCACTCGGCAGCCCGTCCATAATTGTATATACCACCTAACCGTGGTTTTTTTTTCTTTCTTTATACATACATACTAGTTACGAGTATGCTATCTCTTTATCAACCAGTCTATATATTAGCAGCAGACACAGTACAGTGCGGTAGTTCACGGCTGTGGCTACCTCTGTGTCGGCACTCGGCAGCCCGTCCATAATTGTATACTAGTATCCAATCCATCCATCTCCATTGTTTACCTGAGGTGCCTTTTAGTTGTGCCTATTAAAATATGGAGAACAAAAATGTTGAGGTTCCAAAATTAGGGAAAGATCAAGATCCACTTCCACCTCGTGCTGAAGCTGCTGCCACTAGTCATGGCCGAGACGATGAAATGCCAGCAACGTCGTCTGCCAAGGCCGATGCCCAATGTCATAGTACAGAGCATGTCAAATCCAAAACACCAAATATCAGTAAAAAAAGGACTCCAAAACCTAAAATAAAATTGTCGGAGGAGAAGCGTAAACTTGCCAATATGCCATTTACCACACGGAGTGGCAAGGAACGGCTGAGGCCCTGGCCTATGTTCATGGCTAGTGGTTCAGCTTCACATGAGGATGGAAGCACTCAGCCTCTCGCTAGAAAAATGAAAAGACTAAAGCTGGCAAAAGCAGTAGCACCGCAAAGAACTGTGCATTCTTCGAAATCCCAAATCCACAAGGAGAGTCCGACTCCAATTGTGTCGGTTGCGATGCCTGACCTTCCCAACACTGGACGTGAAGAGCATGCGCCTTCCACCATTTGCACGCCCCCTGCAAGTGATGGAAGGAGCACCCGCAGTCCAGTTCCTGATAGTCAGATTGAAGATGTCAGTGTTGAAGTACACCAGGATGAGGAGGATATGGGTGTTGCTGGCGCTGGGGAGGAAATTGACCAGGAGGATTCTGATGGTGAGGTGGTTTGTTTAAGTCAGGCACCCGGGGAGACACCTGTTGTCTGTGGTAGGAATATGGCCGTTGACATGCCTGGTGAAAATACCAAAAAAATCAGCTCTTCGGTGTGGAAGTATTTCACCAGAAATGCGGACAACAGGTGTCAAGCCGTGTGTTCCCTTTGTCAAGCTGTAATAAGTAGGGGTAAGGACGTTAACCACCTCGGAACATCCTCCCTTATACGTCACCTGCAGCGCATTCATAATAAGTCAGTGACAAGTTCAAAAACTTTGGGTGACAGCGGAAGCAGTCCACTGACCAGTAAATCCCTTCCTCTTGTAACCAAGCTCACGCAAACCACCCCACCAACTCCCTCAGTGTCAATTTCCTCCTTCCCCAGGAATGCCAATAGTCCTAGATGGGCCCGGTGTTTGTGTCGGCCACTAGGGTCGCTTATCTTACTCACACAGCTACCTCATTGCGCCTCTTTTTTTCTTTGCGTCATGTGCTGTTTGGGGAGGGTTTTTTGGAAGGGACATCCTGCGTGACACTGCAGTGCCACTCCTAGATGGGCCCGGTGTTTGTGTCGGCCACTAGGGTCGCTTATCTTACTCACACAGCGACCTCGGTGCAAATTTTAGGACTAAAAATAATATTGTGAGGTGTGAGGTATTCAGAATAGACTGAAAATTAGTGGAAATTATGGTTTTTGAGGTTAATAATACTTTGGGATCAAAATGACCGCCAAATTCTATGATTTAAGCTGTTTTTTATGTTTTTTGGAAAAAAACACCCGAATCCAAAACACACCCGAATCCGACAAAAAAAATTCGGTGAGGTTTTGCCAAAACGCGGTCGAACCCAAAACACGGCCGCGGAACCGAACCCAAAACCAAAACACAAAACCCGAAAAATTTCCGGCGCTCATCTCTAGTCTGAGGAAGAAGGCTATATTAGAGAGGAGCGGGAGCAAATGAATGTGGTGTCTCCACCGACAGCTGATTGGATGGATATGTGGAATGTTTTAAATGCTAGTGTAAACTCATTGCACAAAAGATTAGACAAGGCAGAAGCTTTGGGACAGTCAGGGTCTCAACCCATGCCTGATCCTATGTTGCAGGGACTGTCAGGGTCTCATAAGCGCCCACTATCCCAGTTTGTTGACACAGATACCGACACGGATTCTGACTCCAGTGTCGATTACGATGATGCAAAGTTACAGCCAAAATTGGCAAAATCCATTAGATTTATGATTATGGCAATAAAAGATGTTTTGCACATCACAGAGTAACCCCCTGTCGCTGACAAGAGGGTACATATGTACAAGGGAAAGAAGCCTGAGGTAACCTTTCCCCCCTCACACGAGCTGAACGAGTTATGTGAAAAAGCTTGGAAATCTCCAGATAAAAGACTGCAGATTTCCAAAAGGATTCTTATGGCGTATCCTTTCCCATCAATGGATAGGTTACGATGGGAATCCTCCCCTAGGGTGGACAAAGCATTAACACGCTTATCCAAGAAGGTAGCCCTCCCGTCCCAGGATACGGCTACCCTCAAAGAGTGTGCTGACCGCAAACAGGAGATTACCCTGAAGTCCATTTATACACATTCAGGTACCTTACTCAGACCGGCAATTGCGTCAACCTGGGTGTGTAGTGCTGTAGCGGCATGGATAAATGCCTTATTTGAAGGGATGGATAGCCTAGACAAGGATACTATTTTATTGACCCTGGGGCATATAAGAGATGCTGTCCTATATATGTGTGTATGCAAACTACCGGTGGTGCTGCAGGGCCCTCACCCTTTTACTTGTCTTGTAGAGCAGCTCTGAAGCTGTTACAGTGCCCAGCTGCTGCAAGAAATCAGCTTGAATGCTTCAGGGGCTTGGGCATGGCCAACATGAGCCCCACACCGAAGGAGGGTGGGGGTGTTTAATGCAAACTTGGGGTTATCCAAGCGCCGCAAAAGACCGCCATGCCCCGCATGCCCCTTTTCTCTTTTCATATACAGATGAGGGTTCCAGCCAACTTTGGCCCACTGCTTGGATGACATCACCGTATGCAAATCCGTCTGCTGCAGACCTTCCCCCAGGAATGCTTGCAATAGTTGTTGCATATGGTTTAATGTCTGAGGGTGCTTCAGTATTAGGCAGCCTTCCGCCCTCCCATGTTCATCTGAAAAGATGTGGTCTCCCTGCAGTTGTTGTCCCCAGACGAGAGTTCCCTTGTGCTTCCTCAGTTAAATCTCCTTAACTTGACGAGGGTGTGCCCGAGCAGCCGCCCTCCCCAGCCCTTTCCCAACACATACTTATCTTGCATATGAGATCTCTTGATCATGAAGATAGTTCTCACAGGTTGAGATTCATCCTGGCTCCGCTCCCCGCTGGAGAGCGCTGATGGGGACAGCAGCGGGGCTTCAGCAGCAGGGTGAGTATGTGTGGCCAGAGACCTCCCTTCCCATGTGCAGGCCTGCAGAGTGTGCCGCGCAGGATGGGGCATGTGACACTCTCCCTCCCTGGGGCTCTTCCAGATGTAGCTCCTCAGCAGTATTTTTCCCGGGCTGCGCGGCGCTCTCCCCGACTGGCATCCGCCCTGGAACACTGCCTTCCTCAACGCAACATCAGCAGGGGGCCCGGGCCTCATCACCATCCCAGGTCTTTCTCATGTATGTATCATGTATGTGTGTGTGATATATGTATGAATCATATATGTTTGTGATCTATCTATCTATCTATCTATCTATCTATCTATCTATCTATCTATCGTATGTGTGTATATATGTATCTATCATGTATGTATGTATGTATGTATCTATCTTGTATGTATGTGTTCTATCTATCTATCTATCTATCTATCTATCTATCTATCTATCGTGTGTGTGATATATGTATGTATCTATCATGTATGTGTTATATGTATGTATCACACCTTCCTCTATACATATACATACATACATACATACATACATACACACACCTATATCTGTACTTACACTGACATACACACACCAACATCTATACATAAACACGCTGACCCCTAAACGTACACCAACGTACCCACATGTGAATCTATACATACATGTGCTGACACCTGGACATACACTGATGTACCCACACCTAACATCTATACATACACATGCTAACACCTGGACGTATACAGACGTACCCACATTTGCATCCATGCATATATAGATGTAGGTGTGTGTACGTCAGTGTACGTCCAGGTGTCAACGCGTGTATGTATAGATGCAGGTGTGGGTACGTCTGTGTATGTCCAGTTGTCAGAATGTGTATGTATAGATGCAGGTGTGGGAACGTCAGTGTAGGTTCAGGTGTCAGCGCGTGTATGTATAGATGCAGGTGCTTGTATGTCCAGATGTCAGTGCATGTATGTATAGATGCAAGTGTGGGTACGTCGGTGTATGTCCATTTGTCAGCGCGTGTATATATAGATGCAGGTGCTTGTATGTTGGTGTATGTCCAGGTGTCAGCATGTGTATGTATAGATGCAGGTGTGGGAATGTTGGTGTATGTCCAGGTGTCAGGGCGTGTATGTATGGATATTAGGTGTGGGTACATCAGTGTATGTCCAGGTGTTAGCGCATGTATGTATAGATGCAGGATAATAATCGCACAGCGTGCCCCCCACCAACCACAAACCTCCCCCACCCCCCTGTATGACATAAACACCGCTAATTCCACTTACACACAACAATTTCAGTTTGCGACCAGGAGCCGGCAATGTATGTGCACCCAAATGAAGCCACTGTACATGCCCTGCAGGCTGCTATGTACTGCACAGGTGCAACAAATTTAAATGCCCTATCTTTAAAATGGGGCATATTTTACTAAATTAAAAAAACCTGTAACTTTCTGTAAAACCTTAACCCCAAAAGGCACTACACTAACATCGGGGTGTAGAGTTGGATGTTGATCCAAGGCACCAACAGGCTAAAGCTTTGACTGTTCCCAGGATGCCTTGCACCGCCTCCTCTATAACCCTGCCCAGTGGCGTAACTAGACCTTTGTGGACCCCATAGCAAAATTCTGAATGGGCCCACCAGCACTCAACAAGAATGAGTGGCGTTTGGGGTCAGAAAAGTAGAGGGGAAGGGGTCTGACAGAGTAGGGGGCAGGACATGAATGAATAGAAACTGAGGTGTCCATTATATAAAGAAATACAGTATGTGTGTCTGTGTGTATATCACACACACACATGTAAGGGAAATTCAAATGCCCTCAATTATTGCGCCCATTACACTCTGGTTTAGGTGCACAAAGCACCTAAACCTGAATAAAGTAATGGGCGCGATCGTGAAAAGACACCGTTTGGTTGCCCAAATGGGTCTCTTTGCACACATTTCAGCTTGTTTCCCCTGGGGGTAGCGAGCTGAAATAAACATGTCGCACCCGTTGGCAGCAACATTAGAATAGCTGCTGACGGGCACGATTGAGGGAGGAAAGGGACATTTGAATCCAGCCCATAGATGCAATGTGAATATGTAATTTGTACCTTCCTATCTTAAAATGTATATAGTAGTGTATACACTAAAGGTCTTTCCGAACCCCCTAATCCTAACATTGTAATTTGCTTTAGGGCGCACCTCCAATTAGTCTAGTGTTTCGTATTTTCACATTAAATACTTTCTTGCATTGGTTGGTTAAAGATTAGATCGTATATTTTTCTAGATATAGCTGTGCATAGTCTACAAGGCTACATGCTTCTCCCCTAACTAGAGATGTGCAGCGGGCATTTTTCGTGTTTCATGTTTTGGTTTTGGTTTCGGATCCGCAGTTGTGTTTTGTATATGGACGCGTTTTGGCAAAACCACCCTTTCGGGTTTTGGATTCGGGTGATTTTTTTTTAAAACCTCAAACAGCTAAAATCATAGAATTTGGGGGTAATTTTGATCCTATAGTATTAAGCTCAATAACCATAATTTCTACTCCTTTGTTTCCAGTCTATTCTGAACACCTCACACCTCCCAATATTATTTTTAGTCCTAAAATTTGCACCAAGGTCCCTGGATGACTAAGCTATGCGACCCAAGATGGCAGCACAAACACCTGGCCCATCTAGGAGTGGCACTGCAGTGTCAGACAGGATGGCACTTAAAAAAATAGCCCCAAACAGCACATGATGCAAAGATAAATAAAAAAAGAGGCGCAAGATGAAATTGTAGTGTGTCTCTCCTGCTCAGTGTCAGTTCTCAGTAGTATCCTCATCAGTGCTCAGTATCACTGCTCATTGTCTTGTGCTGCATTGTGGTGCTCAGTATACTAGAGTACATTACTAACAGTCCAGTGCTGCATCTTGCTGCTCAGTGTCAGTTCTAGTATCCTCATCAGTGCTCAGTATCACTGCTCATTGTTTTGTGCTGCATTGTGGTGCTCAGTATACTACAGAACATTACTAACAGTCCAGTGCTGCATCTGGCTGCTCAGTGTCAGTTCTAGTAATCTCATCAGTGCTCCGTATCACTGCTCATTGTCTTGTGGTGCTCAGTATACTACAGTACATTACTAATACTCCAGTGTCTTGTGCCGCATATGGCTGCTGTAGGGTGCTGTGGTAGTGTCCTGTCACTGTGCATATGTCATCATTCCAGTCACAGTGATATCTGGTATCTATCTAGTGGTATCTAATTCCAGACATTACCACCGTCTAATTCCAGATATATTACTGGCATATAATTCCACACATTAAAATATGGAGAACAAAAAGGTGGAGGGTAAAATAGGGAAAGATCAAGATCCACTTCCACCTAGTGCTGAAGCTGCTGCCACTAGTCAAGGCAGAGACAATTCAATGCCATCAACATTATGTAATGATTATACGATACATTATATATCATATCATTGTATGGTTGTAAAATACAACTTAAAAACTTTAATGAATAAATACATAAAGTAGCTTTTATGTAACCTTTTTAAACCTATTAGCATAGACCGAATCTCATCGTGTGTATAGGCCTTTAGTTCAACAACAGCATGGGACCAGTTAGTGTGTTTTGACCACTGCACAGCACCTGGTGTTATATAGTAAGCACCACTATGGCATAGTATACAGCATTATGGGCCTGATATGAGTGTGACCAGCGGTGATGTGGAATGCAGTAGGAGGTGCTGTTTAGTAAGCACCACTTCTATATTCACCATGCAGTATATTGTGTGAATATAGAAGTGTTGGCTGTGTTATGTATTAGAGTAATTATTGCAGCTCCCAGCTAAAATTGCAACAATGTAATTTAGTGACAAACTGCAGAGATTAACCCTTTCTGTGGCTGCTGCACAACCTCTATTCATATCGCTGAATTCAATTAGGGAGATGTTCTCACCCCGCGAGCAAGCGCAGGTATATGCCACACTTATGGTAACATTGGATTTGCAGATATTTTCTTGCAGGGGTGTTTCTAAACAATTTGGCTTCAAATGCGTGCCCCCCGCCACCATTGGCATTAAAAATTGTGCCCCTCCCCCATATATATATATATAAAAAAAACTATACTTGCGTGAGCGCTCCGGACGGGATGGGGGGGCGTGACCTCGCAAAAATGGGTATGGTCTCCATAAAATGGGCGTAGCCTTGCAGGCAAAGACTACCTTACACCCCAGTTCTTGACCCTGCACCAACAGACCTCGGCCACCACAGGGAAAAAAGTACAGTAATTTCCACCATGTTAAGCCCCACACATTAATGCCCTTTGGAACATATTATGTCACTGACCACAATATCTGTGATACACTATGCCCTACAGTAAAGCTTCTAATTACTTTTACAAAAACTGCTCAATGCCAAGAGTTTCACGTGCTGGGTGTTATGCTCATTGCCAGGGGTTTCACTCTCTGGGTGTCATGCTCATTGCCAGGGGGAACGCAGTAGGAGGTGTTATATAGTAAGCACCACTATGGCATAGTATATAGCATTATATATATTGTGAGCACTGGTGATGTTGAGTGCAGTAGAGCTGCTGCTGGGTAATTACAATTGACTACAACCACCAATATATTCTGCTGCACTATATATATGCAAAGCTAATTCTGCTGGGTAATTACAACTGACTACAACCACCAATATATTCTGCTGCACTATATCTATATTTGCAAAGCTAATTCTGCTGGGTAATTACAATTGACTACAACCACCAATATATTCTGCTGCACTATATCTATATATGCAAAGCTAATTCTGCTGAGTAATTACAATTGACTACAACCATCAATATATTCTGCTGCACTATATCTATATATGCAAAGCTAATTCTGCTGGGTAATGCAAATTGAAACATTATTGCATAGTATGTAATTTTGAAGTACTTTTTTAAAGTTTTGAATGATGTAGACCCAGTTTAATCTTTGTGGAATGCCTGGTTGTTGTTTTTAAGGTAATTTAGTGCCTGGCATTTAAGGGGGTGGGGTGTGGTTACAGATTTCAATTATTGGTTTCACTTGTAATAGTCTTCTACTTAAGTCCAATGGTGTAGGCTGTGCAAAGCCGTTTGGCTGTGCATTTATTGATCTAAGCGTGCATTTTTATCAAAGCGTGATAAAATTGACACATAACAGCAGCGTTCAATCAGCGTTAATTTATCTTCAGCTGATATTGATTGTGAATTGACGTTTCTTCTCTTCTTGTCACCTACAGGTAATTACAATTGACTACAACCACCAATATATTCTGCTGCACTATATCTATATATGCAAAGCTAATTCTGCTGGGTTATGCAAATTGAAACATTATTGCATAGTATGTGATTTTGAAGTACTTTTTTAAAGTTTTGAATGATATAGACCCAGTTTAATCTTTGTGGAATGCCTGGTTGTTGTTTTTAAGGTAATTTATTGCCTGGCATTTGAGGGGGTGGGGTGTGGTTACAGATTTCAATTATTGGTTTCACTTGTAATAGTCTTCTACTTAAGTCCAATGGTGTAGGCTGTGCAAAGCCGTTTGGCTGTGCATTTATTGATCTAAGCGTGCATTTTTATCAAAGCGTGATAAAATTGACACATAACAGCAGTGTTCAATCAGCATTAATTTATCTTCAGCTGATATCGATTGTGAATTGACGTTTCTTCTCTTCTTGTCACCTACAGGTAATTACAATTGACTACAACCACCAATATATTCTGCTGCACTATATCTATATATGCAAAGCTAATTCTGCTGGGTAATGCAAATTGAAACATTATTGCATAGTATGTAATTTTGAAGTACTTTTTTAAAGTTTTGAATGATATAGACCCAGTTTAATCTTTGTGGAATGCCTGGTTGTTGTTTTTAAGGTAATTTATTGCCTGGCATTTGAGGGGGTGGGGTGTGGTTACAGATTTCAATTATTGGTTTCACTTGTAATAGTCTTCTACTTAAGTCCAATGGTGTAGGCTGTGCAAAGCCGTTTGGCTGTGCATTTATTGATCTAAGCGTGCATTTTTATCAAAGCGTGATAAAATTGACACATAACAGCAGCGTTCAATCAGCGTTAATTTATCTTCAGCTGATATTGATTGTGAATTGACGTTTCTTCTCTTCTTGTCACCTACAGGTAATTACAATTGACTACAACCACCAATATATTCTGCTGCACTATATCTATATATGCAAAGCTAATTCTGCTGGGTTATGCAAATTGAAACATTATTGCATAGTATGTGATTTTGAAGTACTTTTTTAAAGTTTTGAATGATATAGACCCAGTTTAATCTTTGTGGAATGCCTGGTTGTTGTTTTTAAGGTAATTTATTGCCTGGCATTTGAGGGGGTGGGGTGTGGTTACAGATTTCAATTATTGGTTTCACTTGTAATAGTCTTCTACTTAAGTCCAATGGTGTAGGCTGTGCAAAGCCGTTTGGCTGTGCATTTATTGATCTAAGCGTGCATTTTTATCAAAGCGTGATAAAATTGACACATAACAGCAGTGTTCAATCAGCATTAATTTATCTTCAGCTGATATCGATTGTGAATTGACGTTTCTTCTCTTCTTGTCACCTACAGGTAATTACAATTGACTACAACCACCAATATATTCTGCTGCACTATATCTATATATGCAAAGCTAATTCTGCTGGGTAATGCAAATTGAAACATTATTGCATAGTATGTGATTTTGAAGTACTTTTTTAAAGTTTTGAATGATATAGACCCAGTTTAATCTTTGTGGAATGCCTGGTTGTTGTTTTTAAGGTAATTTATTGCCTGGCATTTGAGGGGGTGGGGTGTGGTTACAGATTTCAATTATTGGTTTCACTTGTAATAGTCTTCTACTTAAGTCCAATGGTGTAGGCTGTGCAAAGCCGTTTGGCTGTGCATTTATTGATCTAAGCATGCATTTTTATCAAAGCGTGATAAAATTGACACATAACAGCAGTGTTCAATCAGCATTAATTTATCTTCAGCTGATATCGATTGTGAATTGACGTTTCTTCTCTTCTTGTCACCTACAGGTAATTACAATTGACTACAACCACCAATATATTCTGCTGCACTATATCTATATATGCAAAGCTAATTCTGCTGGGTAATGCAAATTGAAACATTATTGCATAGTATGTGATTTTGAAGTACTTTTTTGAAGTTTTGAATGATATAGACCCAGTTTAATCTTTGTGGAATGCCTGGTTGTTGTTTTTAAGGTAATTTATTGCCTGGCATTTGAGGGGGTGGGTGTGGTTACAGATTTCAATTATTGGTTTCACTTGTAATAGTCTTCTACTTAATTCCAATGGTGTAGGCTGTGCAAAGCCATTTGGCTGTGCATTTATTGATCTAAGCGTGCATTTTTATCAAAGCGTGATAAAATTGACACATAACAGCAGTGTTCAATCAGCGTTCAATCGAAGTGAAAAAGAAGGAAAACAGAAGCACACCAATCTAACAAAACAAAGAAAACTGAAGAACTAATAACAAATGTGAGTCACTTACTCCTCAGATCACTCACCTCCTGATTGTTGCATCTGATTACATAGCACAGAACTACCTTACTTGGACATTTCATAAACCATCCATTTCACCTACAAATGCCTGTATCTGTATTATTGTAATTTTGTTTTTTAAGCACAGCTGCACCAATGCAATTTTACCTGCAAACACTTAAAACATCTAACATAATTACCATTGCTTCTTAAACCTCTCACAATCCTTTCATTTCTTACACTCCAAATACTTTTCTGCACCCACTTTATCTACGCTTTTGACTCATTTCATACTAAATCTACACCCCTTGAGCCTACACTGCTTTTCTCACCTGCATTTCTGCAATTCTTCTGCTCGGATTGCCTAACAGTCTCCTCTCCTACTTCCACTTTCCCTCAACCTATTTACCTACTTAACACTATGTCAAGGTTTTCTTATACTCCCCACATCACTCAGTGTCTACCTAATAATGTATCTTTAGCCTTCCCCCCTAGTCTCCTCCACCTCCTCCTCTCTCCCCTCCTCTGTCTCCCCTCCATCCCTCTGTTTCCTTCCCCCACCTTTCCTGTTACCCCACTTTCATTCACCTCTGCCCCATGGTCCTGCTACCCCACAACTCAGCCCTGCTCCCTCTCTCCCTTCCCTGTCACCTCCCCACACCCCCATCCACATCATACTGACCTCCCTCCCTGCCCACCTCCTGCAGTTTCCCCACCTAGCTCAGGCACCCGTACCATCACTACTCTCTCATCATCCCTGCCCTCAAAGTTAATCCCACCTCATCGCTACAGCAACCCAGAAAATCTAATTCACATCTCTCCCACAAACTCATACCCCCTATCCTGTGCCCTCTGGAATGCCAGATCTGTTTATAACAAACTGGTCCCCACTAATGACCTTTTCATTTCCAACTCCCTACACCTACTAGCCATTACTGAAACTTGGATTACGCCCTCTGACACTACTTCTGCTGCTGCTCTCTCTGCTGGGGGCCTTACATTCCCACACACACCCCGACCTGGGGGTCGCCATGGGGGTGGTGTTGGGGTCCTTTTACCTTCTAGTTACTCCTACCAACTCATACCACCAGAACCATCCCTTATATTCTCTACATTTGAGGTCCACGCCATATGCCTCTTCCAACCAGTAGCTGTCATTTACCGCCCCCCTGGCACTGCTTCCAAATTAATCGACAACTTTGCTTCCTGGCTTCCTCACTTCCTCTCTTCTGACATTCCCACCATTATCCTAGGTGATTTCAACATCCCTATTGACATCCCCACACAATCCCCTGCCTCTAAACTCCTTAACCTCACCTCTTCACTTGGTCTCTCCCAGTGGACCTCCTCACCCTCCCATGTGAATGGGAGCTCACTGGATCTGGTCTTCACTCACCGCTGTGATATTTCTGATTTTTCCAACTCCCCATTTCCCCTCTCTGACCACCACCTGCTCTCCTTCAACCTATCTCTCTCGACTTCCCCATCTCTACCTCCTAAGGCTACCATCACTAAGCGTAACATTGAAGCTATTGACACCACATTCCTTTCCTCCCTGTTTGACTCACTTCTCTCTCCTATTCTCTCTCTCTCATGCCCTGAACAAGCCACTTCCACATACAATGCTTCCCTTACTTCTGCTCTTGACTCTGTTGCTCCACCAACCACTATTCACCCTCGCAAATTAACACCTCAACCCTGGCACACCAAATGCATCAGATATCTGCAAAAATGCTCACGTACTGCTGAGCGACACTGGAGGAAATCACGCTCTAAGGCAGACTTCCTCCATTTCAAACTTATGCTCTCATCCTTCAGTGCTGCCCTTTCTCTTGCTAAACAGTCATACTTCAAGAACCTCATCTCCTCCCAGTCTTCCAACCCCCGGCGCCTCTTTGCCACTCTCAACTCACAGCTCTGCCCACCTCCACCTCGTCTCCCTTCCTCACTCTCTGCTCTTGACTTTGCCACTTACTTCACATCCAAAATTGACTCCATACGTCAGGACATCACATCACACCAGACTATCAGTAACCAGCCTTCTCCCACCCCTTACCAACCCTCCCCATCCCTCGCACCAACTCTGTCATCTTTCTCCCATGCATCTGGAGAGGAAGTCATGGCCCTCATTCGTTCCTGTCCCCTCACCACCTCCCCACTTGACCCAATCCCCTCCCGCCTCCTTTGCCACCTCTCTTCTTCTGCTTTTTCACCATATGCAAATCCATCTGCTGCAGGCCTTCCCCCAGGAATGCTTGCACTAGTTGTTGCATTTGGTTTGTTGTTTGGGGGTGCTTCAGTATTAGGCAGCCTTCTGCCCTCCCATGTTCATCTGAAAATGTGTTCTCCCTGCAGTTGTTGTCCCCAGATGAGAGTTCCCTTGTGCTGCCTCAGTTGAATCTCCTTTACTTGACAGAGATGTGCCTGAGCAGCGGCCCTCCCCAGCCCTATCCCAAATCATACTTATTTTGCATAGGAGATACCATGGTCATGAAGATTGTTCTCCCAGGGTGAGGTTCATTCATTGCATTCTGGGTATGCTGACCCCTATGATTTCCCCAAATGTGGGAAACTCGACTGCATTATTTGTGGTAGTGGGGGACTGTGTTTATTCTTTCCTCTGGTCAGCTCTGGTAAAAGTCAGATTTATTTGTCTCAGATCTTCCTCTAGTCTTGTTCTTCTTTCGAGAGTTTCCTTGTGCTGCCTCAGTTGGATCTCCTTCATTTGACAGGGGGGTGCCCGAGCAGCGACCCTCCCCAGCTCTAGCCCAACTCCTACTTACCTGCCAGGTGAGATACTATGATCATGAAGGTGCTTCTCCCAGGGCAAGGCTCACCCATTGCACTCTGGGTGTGCTGCTCCTGCGATTTCCCCAAATGTGGGAAACTTGACTGCATAATTTGTGTTTCCCTGGTCGGCTCTCGTATAATTCAGATCTCTTTGTCTCAGGTCTCTCTCCAGCTTAGTTTGCTGTCTGTTTCCACTTCTCTTTTCTTGAGCCGCTCCCTTCTATGCCCTTGCGCACTATCCTGACTTCTCCCGTATGCTTAATTTGTGCCTTCCAACGCACAATGCGAACTACAGGTAGTGCTGCAGGGCCCACACCCTTTTACTTGCCTTACAGAGCAGCTCTGGAGCTGTTACAGTGCCCAGCTGCTGCAAGAAATCAGCTTTAATGCTTCAGGGGCTGGGGCATAGCCAACATGAGCCCCACACCGAAGGAGGGTGGAGGTGTTTAATGCGAACTAGGGGTCATCCAAGCGCCGCAAAAAGCCGCCATGCCCTGCATACCTCTTTTCTCTTTTCATATGCAGACGAGGGTTGAAGCCAACTTTGACCCACTGCTTGGATGACATCACCATATGCAAATCCATCTGCTGCAGGCCTTCCCCCAGGAATGCTTGCACTAGTTGTTGCATTTGGTTTGTTGTTTGGGGGTGCTTCAGTATTAGGCAGCCTTCTGCCCTCCCATGTTCATCTGAAAATATGTGTTCTCCCTGCAGTTGTTGTCCCCAGATGAGAGTTCCCTTGTGCTGCCTCAGTTGAATCTCCTTTACTTGACAGAGATGTGGATGAGCAGCGGCACTCCCCAGCCCTATCCCAAATCATACTTATTTTGCATAGGAGATACCATGGTCATGAAGATTGTTCTCCCAGGGTGAGGTTCATTCATTGCATTCTGGGTATGCTGACCCCTATGATTTCCCCAAATGTGGGAAACTCGACTGCATTATTTGTGGTAGTGGGGGACTGTGTTTGTTCTTTCCTCTGGTCAGCTCTGGTAAAAGTCAGATTTATTTGTCTCAGATCTTCCTCTAGCCTTGTTCTTCTTTCGAGAGTTTCCTTGTGCTGCCTCAGTTGGATCTCCTTCATTTGACAGGGGGGTGCCCGAGCAGTGACCCTCCCCAGCTCTAGCCCAACTCCTACTTACCTGCCAGGTGAGATACTATGATCATGAAGGTGCTTCTCCCAGGGCAAGGCTCACCCATTGCACTCTGGGTGTGCTGCTCCTGCGATTTCCCCAATTGTGGGAAACTTGACTGCATAATTTGTGTTTCCCTGGTCGGCTCTCGTATAATTCAGATCTCTTTGTCTCAGGTCTCTCTCCAGCTTAGTTTGCTGTCTGTTTCCACTTCTCTTTTCTTGAGCCGCTCCCTTCTATGCCCTTGCGCACTATCCTGACTTCTCCCGTATGCTTAATTTGTGCCTTCCAACGCACAATGCGAACTACAGGTAGTGCTGCAGGGCCCACACCCTTTCACTTGCCTTACAGAGCAGCTCTGGAGCTGTTACAGTGCCCAGCTGCTGCAAGAAATCAGCTTGAATGCTTCAGTGGCTGGGGCATAGCCAACATGAGCCCCACACCGAAGGAGGGTGGAGGTGTTTAATGCGAACTAGGGGTCATCCAAGCGCCGCAAAAGGCCGCCATGCCCTGCATACCCCTTTTCTCTTTTCATATGCAGACGAGGGTTCCAGCCAACTTTGACCCACTGCTTGGATGACTTCACCGTATGCAAATCCGTCTTCTGCAGACCTTCCCCCAGGAATGCTTGTACTAGTTGTTGCATTTGGTTTGTTGTTTGGGGGTGCTTCAGTATTAGGCAGCCTTCTGCCCTCCCATGTTCATCTGAAAATATGTGTTCTCCCTGCAGTTGTTGTCCCCAGATGAGAGTTCCCTTGTGCTGCCTCAGTTGAATCTCCTTTACTTGACAGAGTTGTGCCTGAGCAGCGGCACTCCCCAGCCCTATCCCAAATCATACTTATTTTGCATAGGAGATACCATGGTCATGAAGATTGTTCTCCCAGGGTGAGGTTCATTCATTGCATTCTGGGTATGCTGACCCCTATGATTTCCCCAAATGTGGGAAACTCGACTGCATTATTTGTGGTAGTGGGGGACTGTGTTTGTTCTTTCCTCTGGTCAGCTCTGGTAAAAGTCAGTTTTATTTGTCTCAGATCTTCCTCTAGCCTTGTTCTTCTTTCGAGAGTTTCCTTGTGCTGCCTCAGTTGGATCTCCTTCATTTGATAGGGGGTTGCCCGAGCAGCGACCCTCCCCAGCTCTAGCCCAACTCCTACTTACCTGCCAGGTGAGATACTATGATCATGAAGGTGCTTCTCCCAGGGCAAGGCTCACCCATTGCACTCTGGGTGTGCTGCTCCTGCGATTTCCCCAAATGTGGGAAACTTGACTGCATAATTTGTGTTTCCCTGGTCGGCTCTCGTATAATTCAGATCTCTTTGTCTCAGGTCTCTCTCCAGCTTAGTTTGCTGTCTGTTTCCACTTCTCTTTTCTTGAGCCGCTCCCTTCTATGCCCTTGCGCACTATCCTGACTTCTCCCGTATGCTTAATTTGTGCCTTCCAACGCACAATGCGAACTACAGGTAGTGCTGCAGGGCCCACACCCTTTTACTTGCCTTACAGAGCAGCTCTGGAGCTGTTACAGTGCCCAGCTGCTGCAAGAAATCAGCTTGAATGCTTCAGGGGCTGGGGCATAGCCAACATGAGCCCCACACCGAAGGAGGGTGGAGGTGTTTAATGCGAACTAGGGGTCATCCAAGCGCCGCAAAAGGCCGCCATGCCCTACATACCCCTTTTCTCTTTTCATATGCAGATGAGGGTTACAGCCAACTTTGACCCACTGCTTGGATGACTTCACCGTATGCAAATCCGTCTTCTGCAGACCTTCCCCCAGGAATGCTTGTACTAGTTGTTGCATTTGGTTTGTTGTTTGGGGGTGCTTCAGTATTAGGCAGCCTTCTGCCCTCCCATGTTCATCTGAAAATATGTGTTCTCCCTGCAGTTGTTGTCCCCAGATGCGAATTCCCTTGTGCTGCCTCAGTTGAATCTCCTTTACTTGACAGAGTTGTGCCTGAGCAGCGGCACTCCCCAGCCCTATCCCAAATCATACTTATTTTGCATAGGAGATACCATGGTCATGAAGTTTGTTCTCCCAGGGTGAGGTTCATTCATTGCATTCTGGGTATGCTGACACCTGTGATTTCCCCAAATGTGGGAAACTTGACTGCATTATTTGTGGTAGTGGGGGACTGTGTTTGTGCTTTCCTCTGGTCAGCTCTGGTAAAAGTCTGATTTCTTTGTCTCAGATCTTCCTCTAGCCTTGTTCTTCTTTCGAGAGTTCCCTTGTGCTGCCTCAGTTGGATCTCCTTCACTTGACAGGGGGGTGCCCGAGCAGCGACCCTCCCCAGCTCTAGCCCAACTCCTACTAACCTGTCAGGTGATATACTATGATCAGGAAGGTGCTTCTCCCAGGGCAAGGCTCACCCATTGCACTCTGGGTGTGCTGATCCTGCGATTTCCCCAAATTTGGGAAACTTGACTGCATAATTTGTGTTTCCCCTGGTCGGCTCTCGTATAATTCAGATCTCTTTGTCTCAGGTCTCTCTCCAGCCTAGTTTGCTGTCTGTTTACACTTCTCTTTTCTAGAGCTGCTCCCTTCTATGCCCTTGCGCACTATCCTGACTTCTCCCGTATGCTTAATTTGTGCCTTCCAACGCACAATGCGAACTACAGGTAGTGCTGCAGGGCCCACACCCTTTTACTTGCCTTACAGAGCAGCTCTGGAGCTGTTACAGTGCCCAACTGCTGCAAGAAATCAGCTTGAATGCTTCAGGGGCTGGGGCATAGCCAACATGAGCCCCACACCGAAGGAGGGTGGAGGTGTTTAATGCGAACTAGGGGTCATCCAAGCACCGCAAAAGGCCGCCATGCCCTGCATACCCCTTTTCTCTTTTCATATGCAGACGAGGGTTGAAGCCAACTTTGACCCACTGCTTGGATGACATCACCATATGCAAATCCATCTGCTGCAGGCCTTCCCCCAGGAATGCTTGCACTAGTTGTTGCATTTGGTTTGTTGTTTGGGGGTGCTTCAGTATTAGGCAGCCTTCTGCCCTCCCATGTTCATCTGAAAATATGTGTTCTCCCTGCAGTTGTTGTCCCCAGATGAGAGTTCCCTTGTGCTGCCTCAGTTGAATCTCCTTTACTTGACAGAGTTGTGCCTGAGCAGCGGCACTCCCCAGCCCTATCCCAAATCATACTTATTTTGCATAGGAGATACCATGGTCATGAAGTTTGTTCTCCCAGGGTGAGGTTCATTCATTGCATTCTGGGTATGCTGGCACCTGTGATTTCCCCAAATGTGGGAAACTCGACTGCATTATTTGTGGTAGTGGGGGACTGTGTTTGTGCTTTCCTCTGGTCAGCTCTGGTAAAAGTCCGATTTCTTTGTCTCAGATCTTCCTCTAGCCTTGTTCTTCTTTCGAGAGTTCCCTTGTGCTGCCTCAGTTGGGTCACCTTCACTTGACAGGGGGGTGCCCGAGCAGCGACCCTCCCCAGCTCTAGCCCAACTCCTACTAACCTGCCAGGTGATATACTATGATCAGGAAGGTGCTTCTCCCAGGGCAAGGCTCACCCATTGCACTCTGGGTGTGCTGATCCTGCGATTTCCCCAAATTTGGGAAACTTGACTGCATAATTTGTGTTTCCCCTGGTCGGCTCTCGTATAATTCAGATCTCTTTGTCTCAGGTCTCTCTCCAGCCTAGTTTGCTGTCTGTTTCCACTTCTCTTTTCTTGAGCCGCTCACTTCTATGCCCTTGCGCACTATCCTGACTTCTCCCGTATGCTTAATTTGTGCCTTCCAACGCACAATGCGAACTACAGGTAGTGCTGCAGGGCCCACACCCTTTTACTTGCCTTACAGAGCAGCTCTGGAGCTGTTACAGTGCCCAGCTGCTGCAAGAAATCAGCTTGAATGCTTCAGGGGCTGGGGCATAGCCAACATGAGCCCCACACCGAAGGAGGGTGGAGGTGTTTAATGCGAACTAGGGGTCATCCAAGCGCCGCAAAAGGACGCCATGCCCTGCATACCCCTTTTCTCTTTTCATATGCAGACGAGGGTTGAAGCCAACTTTGACCCACTGCTTGGATTACATCACCATATGCAAATCCATCTGCTGCAGGCCTTCCCCCAGGAATGCTTGCACTAGTTGTTGCATTTGGTTTGTTGTTTGGGGGTGCTTCAGTATTAGGCAGCCTTCTGCCCTCCCATGTTCATCTGAAAATATGTGTTCTCCCTGCAGTTGTTGTCCCCAGATGAGAGTTCCCTTGTGCTGCCTCAGTTGAATCTCCTTTACTTGACAGAGATGTGCCTGAGCAGCGGCCCTCCCCAGCCCTATCCCAAATCATACTTATTTTGCATAGGAGATACCATGGTCATGAAGATTGTTCTCCCAGGGTGAGGTTCATTCATTGCATTCTGGGTATGCTGACCCCTATGATTTCCCCAAATGTGGGAATCTCAACTGCATTATTTGTGGTAGTGGGGGACTGTGTTTGTTCTTTCCTCTGGTCAGCTCTGGTAAAAGTCAGATTTATTTGTCTCAGATCTTCCTCTAGCCTTGTTCTTCTTTCGAGAGTTTCCTTGTGCTGCCTCAGTTGGATCTCCTTCATTTGATAGGGGGTTGCCCGAGCAGCGACCCTCCCCAGCTCTAGCCCAACTCCTACTTACCTGCCAGGTGAGATACTATGATCATGAAGGTGCTTCTCCCAGGGCAAGGCTCACCCATTGCACTCTGGGTGTGCTGCTCCTGCGATTTTCCCAAATGTGGGAAACTTGACTGCATAATTTGTGTTTCCCCTGGTCGGCTCTCGTATAATTCAGATCTCTTTGTCTCAGGTCTCTCTCCAGCTTAGTTTGCTGTCTGTTTCCACTTCTCTTTTCTTGAGCCGCTCCCTTCTATGCCCTTGCGCACTATCCTGACTTCTCCCGTATGCTTAATTTGTGCCTTCCAACGCACAATGCGAACTACAGGTAGTGCTGCAGGGCCCACACCCTTTTACTTGCCTTACAGAGCAGCTCTGGAGCTGTTACAGTGCCCAGCTGCTGCAAGAAATCAGCTTTAATGCTTCAGGGGCTGGGGCATAGCCAACATGAGCCCCACACCGAAGGAGGGTGGAGGTGTTTAATGCGAACTAGGGGTCATCCAAGCGCCGCAAAAGGACGCCATGCCCTGCATACCCCTTTTCTCTTTTCATATGCAGACGAGGGTTGAAGCCAACTTTGACCCACTGCTTGGATTACATCACCATATGCAAATCCATCTGCTGCAGGCCTTCCCCCAGGAATGCTTGCACTAGTTGTTGCATTTGGTTTGTTGTTTGGGGGTGCTTCAGTATTAGGCAGCCTTCTGCCCTCCCATGTTCTCCCAGGGCTCCTGCGATTTCCCCAAATGTGGGAAACTTGACTGCATAATTTGTGTTTCCCTGGTCGGCTCTCGTATAATTCAGATCTCTTTGTCTCAGGTGTCTCTCCAGCTTAGTTTGCTGTCTGTTTCCACTTCTCTTTTCTTGAGCCGCTCCCTTCTATGCCCTTGCGCACTATCCTGACTTCTCCCGTATGCTTAATTTGTGCCTTCCAACGCACAATGCGAACTACAGGTAGTGCTGCAGGGCCCACACCCTTTTACTTGCCTTACAGAGCAGCTCTGGAGCTGTTACAGTGCCCAGCTGCTGCAAGAAATCAGCTTTAATGCATCAGTGGCTGGGGCATAGCCAACATGAGCCCCACACCGAAGGAGGGTGGAGGTGTTTAATGCGAACTAGGGGTCATCCAAGCGCCGCAAAAGGCCGCCATGCCCTGCATACCCCTTTTCTCTTTTCATATGCAGATGAGGGTTCCAGCCAACTTTGACCCACTGCTTGGATGACTTCACCGTATGCAAATCCGTCTTCTGCAGACCTTCCCCCAGGAATGCTTGTACTAGTTGTTGCATTTGGTTTGTTGTTTGGGGGTGCTTCAGTATTAGGCAGCCTTCTGCCCTCCCATGTTCATCTGAAAATATGTGTTCTCCCTGCAGTTGTTGTCCCCAGATGAGAGTTCCCTTGTGCTGCCTCAGTTGAATCTCCTTTACTTGACAGAGTTGTGCCTGAGCAGCGGCACTCCCCAGCCCTATCCCAAATCATACTTATTTTGCATAGGAGATACCATGGTCATGAAGTTTGTTCTCCCAGGGTGAGGTTCATTCATTGCATTCTGGGTATGCTGGCACCTGTGATTTCCCCAAATGTGGGAAACTCGACTGCATTATTTGTGGTAGTGGGGGACTGTGTTTGTGCTTTCCTCTGGTCAGCTCTGGTAAAAGTCCGATTTCTTTGTCTCAGATCTTCCTCTAGCCTTGTTCTTCTTTCGAGAGTTCCCTTGTGCTGCCTCAGTTGGGTCACCTTCACTTGACAGGGGGGTGCCCGAGCAGCGACCCTCCCCAGCTCTAGCCCAACTCCTACTAACCTGCCAGGTGATATACTATGATCAGGAAGGTGCTTCTCCCAGGGCAAGGCTCACCCATTGCACTCTGGGTGTGCTGATCCTGCGATTTCCCCAAATTTGGGAAACTTGACTGCATAATTTGTGTTTCCCCTGGTCAGCTCTCGTATAATTCAGATCTCTTTGTCTCAGGTCTCTCTCCAGCCTAGTTTGCTGTCTGTTTCCACTTCTCTTTTCTTGAGCCGCTCCCTTCTATGCCCTTGCGCACTATCCTGACTTCTCCCGTAAGCTTAATTTGTGCCTTCCAACGCACAATGCGAACTACAGGTAGTGCTGCAGGGCCCACACCCTTTTACTTACCTTACAGAGCAGCTCTGGAGCTGTTACAGTGCCCAGCTGCTGCAAGAAATCAGCTTGAATGCTTCAGGGGCTGGGGCATAGCCAACATGAGCCCCACACCGAAGGAGGGTGGAGGTGTTTAATGCGAACTAGGGGTCATCCAAGCGCCGCAAAAGGACGCCATGCCCTGCATACCCCTTTTCTCTTTTCATATGCAGACGAGGGTTGAAGCCAACTTTGACCCACTGCTTGGATTACATCACCATATGCAAATCCATCTGCTGCAGGCCTTCCCCCAGGAATGCTTGCACTAGTTGTTGCATTTGGTTTGTTGTTTGGGGGTGCTTCAGTATTAGGCAGCCTTCTGCCCTCCCATGTTCATCTGAAAATATGTGTTCTCCCTGCAGTTGTTGTCCCCAGATGAGAGTTCCCTTGTGCTGCCTCAGTTGAATCTCCTTTACTTGACAGAGATGTGCCTGAGCAGCGGCCCTCCCCAGCCCTATCCCAAATCATACTTATTTTGCATAGGAGATACCATGGTCATGAAGATTGTTCTCCCAGGGTGAGGTTCATTCATTGCATTCTGGGTATGCTGACCCCTATGATTTCCCCAAATGTGGGAATCTCAACTGCATTATTTGTGGTAGTGGGGGACTGTGTTTGTTCTTTCCTCTGGTCAGCTCTGGTAAAAGTCAGATTTATTTGTCTCAGATCTTCCTCTAGCCTTGTTCTTCTTTTGAGAGTTTCCTTGTGCTGCCTCAGTTGGATCTCCTTCACTTGACAGGGGGGTGCCCGAGCAGCGACCCTCCCCAGCTCTAGCCCAACTCCTACTTACCTGCCAGGTGAGATACTATGATCATGAAGGTGCTTCTCCCAGGGCAAGGCTCACCCATTGCACTCTGGGTGTGCTGCTCCTGCGATTTCCCCAAATGTGGGAAACTTGACTGCATAATTTGTGTTTCCCCTGGTCGGCTCTCGTATAATTCAGATCTCTTTATCTCAGGTCTCTCTCCAGCTTAGTTTGCTGTCTGTTTCCACTTCTCTTTTCTTGAGCCACTCCCTTCTATGCCCTTGCGCACTATCCTGACTTCTCCCGTATGCTTAATTTGTGCCTTCCAACGCACAATGCGAACTACAGGTAGTGCTGCAGGGCCCACACCCTTTTACTTGCCTTACAGAGCAGCTCTGGAGCTGTTACAGTGCCCAGCTGCTGCAAGAAATCAGCTTTAATGCTTCAGGGGCTGGGGCATAGCCAACATGAGCCCCACACCGAAGGAGGGTGGAGGTGTTTAATGCGAACTAGGGGTCATCCAAGCGCCGCAAAAGGCCGCCATGCCCTGCACGCCCCTTTTCTCTTTTCATATGCAGATGAGGGTCCCAGCCAACTTTGACCCACTGCTTGGATGACTTCACCGTATGCAAATCCGTCTTCTGCAGACCTTCCCCCAGGAATGCTTATACTAGTTGTTGCATTTGGTTTGTTGTTTGGGGGTGCTTCAGTATTAGGCAGCCTTCTGCCCTCCCATGTTCATCTGAAAATATGTGTTCTCCCTGCAGTTGTTGTCCCCAGATGAGAGTTCCCTTGTGCTGCCTCAGTTGAATCTCCTATACTTGACAGAGTTATGCCTGAGCAGCGGCACTCCCCAGCCCTATCCCAAATCATACTTTTTTTGCATAGGAGATACCATGGTCATGAAGTTTGTTCTCCCAGGGTGAGGTTCATTCATTGCATTCTGGGTATGCTGATACCTGTGATTTCCCCAAATGTGGGAAACTCGACTGCATTATTTGTGGTAGTGGGGGACTGTGTTTGTTCTTTCCTCTGGTCAGCTCTGGTAAAAGTCAGATTTATTTGTCTCAGATCTTCCTCTAGCCTTGTTCTTCTTTCAAGAGTTTCCTTGTGCTGCCTCAGTTGGATCTCCTTCATTTGACAGGGGGGTGCCCGAGCAGCGACCCTCCCCAGCTCTAGCCCAACTCCTACTTACCTGCCAGGTGAGATACTATGATCATGAAGGTGCTTCTCCCAGGGCAAGGCTCACCCATTGCACTCTGGGTGTGCTGCTCCTGCGATTTCCCCAAATGTGGGAAACTTGACTGCATAATTTGTGTTTCCCTGGTCGGCTCTCGTATAATTCAGATCTCTTTGTCTCAGGTCTCTCTCCAGCTTAGTTTGCTGTCTGTTTCCACTTCTCTTTTCTTGAGCCGCTCCCTTCTATGCCCTTGTGCACTATCCTGACTTCTCCCGTATGCTTAATTTGTGCCTTCCAACGCACAATGCGAACTACAGGTAGTGCTGCAGGGCCCACACCCTTTTACTTGCCTTACAGAGCAGCTCTGGAGCTGTTACAGTGCCCAGCTGCTGCAAGAAATCAGCTTTAATGCTTCAGGGGCTGGGGCATAGCCAACATGAGCCCGACACCGAAGGAGGGTGGAGGTGTTTAATGCGAACTAGGGGTCATCCAAGCGCCGCAAAAGGCCGCCATGCCCTGCATACCCCTTTTCTCTTTTCATATGCAGACGAGGGTTCCAGCCAACTTTGACCCACTGCTTGGATGACTTCACCGTATGCAAATCCGTCTTCTGCAGACCTTCCCCCAGGAATGCTTGTACTAGTTGTTGCATTTGGTTTGTTGTTTGGGGGTGCTTCAGTATTAGGCAGCCTTCTGCCCTCCCATGTTCATCTGAAAATATGTGTTCTCCCTGCAGTTGTTGTCCCCAGATGAGAGTTCCCTTGTGCTGCCTCAGTTGAATCTCCTATACTTGACAGAGTTATGCCTGAGCAGCGGCACTCCCCAGCCCTACAAATTATGGTGTTCCGATTGCCCACTTTCCCTTGTGCTTTTCTCTCTCTCTCCTTTGTTTAGAGCATCAGTTTCTGTAGTCCACTTTATCCTTATTTTTTCCAGTGTTTCACTATCTCTCTGATGTAATGAGGATGTATGGTCTAGAGGGATCAGTAATGCATTGTACTGTATAGAGGCGTCAGGGATGTAGCGTAGGGTATAGAGGTGTCAGGGATGTAGCGTAGGTTATAGAGGCATCAGGAATGTAGCGTAGGGAATAGAGGCATCAGGGATGTAGCGTAGGGTATAGAGGCGTCAGGGATGTAGCATAGGGAATAGAGGCGTCAGGGATGTAGCGTAGGGAATAGAGGCGTCAGGGATTTAGCTTAGGGAATATAGGCATCAGGGATGTACTAGCAGGTATATAGAGGTCAGTGTACTGTATAGAGGGGTCAGTAATGCAGTGATGGTTATAGAAAGGTCAGTGATGTAGTGTAGGGTATAGAGGGGTCAGTTATGTAGTGTGGGGTACACTGCCAGCGGTGGGGTGCCCCTGCTTCTTCTCACACCACAGATAGCTGGGCAGCACTGCAACTGCCTGCCTGATTGCTCCGCCCCCTTCCGGCTCCCAAGCACCTCTGCTGCCCAGTGATCCAGGAGCCTGCTGCTAGGAAGAAGTGGCCGAGCTTCAGCAAGCGAGTCTGGACACTGGCGGAGGAAGCCATGATAACCAGATAATGGGGAGTGGAGAGCCAGTTCCAAGGTAATACTTTATACAGCTGGTTGAGATCCTGGTCGGTGGATATGGATTCCAAGAAAACCCTGGAGGTGCTTCCTTTCAAGGGAGACACTCTCTTTGGAGAAGACCTCAGTAAGATTGTAGCTGATCTGGCTACTGCTAAAACAGCTTGCCTACCTCGTATGACTCCTACCACGCAGAAGGCTAAAAGTACTTTCCCTTGGCCCTTTCATCCCTCAGGTAAAGCGTACCCAAGGTCAGGCATACCCAAAGCAAGCTCATGCTTCCAGACCTGCCAAGCCCAGACTGAAGCAAGCCTGGGCTGCCCATCAGCCTGCTTCCAAAACGGACAAGCCTGCCGCATGACGGTGCAGGCCTCCCTCTGGGGGATCCCAGGGTGGGGGGCCCGACTTCTAGGTTTGGCATAGAAAGGTATAATTCTAAGCTAGAGAATTCTGTTTGGAGCTCACCTTGTACTTTGTGAAGAAATAATCAGCATTGTGGCTGAGCAGATACATGTAGTGTGTGGCTGCAAACTGCATGGATCTGCTGCGTTGTAATGCTGATACTTTTTTTTTGCAAAGTACCAATAGCTTCATATAATGTTCACAATTTTTATGCAGGATCAAATAGCTCAATAGGTAGGGTGTTTGATTAGAATTCAACAGGTTATAGGTTTGAATCCTGGGTATGGTAGTTTGAGATGTGTTATTTAATAAAGTATGTTGTTCTGACTGCTGGGATATCATACTAAATAAATGGAGTTGATCAATTTTTTTTTTATTTTTTTTTTAAACTAGGGACAATTTCCAGATACTTTTCTTTATAACTGAGATTGCCCCCTGGAACTTCACATCAGTTGACAACTATGCATGAGTGGGCAGTGCTTGCTCTGGATCTGCCCACCCATTTATGTGCCGTCATAAAAGAAAGCACAACTGACAGTTATCCTGGGCGTACACTACACAATTATCTGTCAGGCTATCTATCCAGTCTGGATGGGTGGAATGAAAATCTGGTAATGTATAGTAGCAAATGTCAATTAACCATTTGCTCCCAAACACTAGAAAAGTGGTCAAAAATGGTCATTACACAAATTGGTTAAACCCAAAATTTAACCAATTTGTTTAGGGGACCATGTTTGTCCATTTTCTAGTGTTTGAGAGTAAATCGTTGATGGTCATTTGCTCACATAGATAACCGGATTTCTATTCCAACCAGCCAGTGTTGGAGATATGGTCTGCCAGATTACATAATGCATACCAGAGCCATAACTAGACTTTTTGGTGCCCTGTGACAGAGAATTATATGCCCCCCCCCCTCCCCTCCCCATTTTTGCAATATGGACAAAAGGCGCATGCCTTGTGGGGAAGGGGCATAACAAGATTGGTCTCAGAGAAAGCACATGAGATATGAAGATATATCTAGTAAACTTGACACTCAATGGTTTGTGGTATTGCCGGGGTGCCCTCCTTAACTGCATATACAGTCACACATGGGGTGTTTGTGCAAATGGCATATCAGCAGTCAGCACTAACTGGTGACATGCCATTTGTAAAAGTAAGCCATGTGTGACTAATATATAAACATACTTTATTAAATAACACCTCAAACTATCATACCCAGGATTCAAATCTATAACCTGTTGAATTCTAATCAAACACCCTACCCATTGAGCTACTTGATCCTGCATCTATTCTAACCTCCAAAAACAGATTCAGTTGCATTTTCCAGCGTGTTTTGTTTGCGCCTTTGCAAATGTCTTACATCGACAAACTTATTTAGTACTATTTTGCAAATAGGGTTACATTGTCGCAACATTGTGTTCCCTAATTGCTTGATTTTTTAAATGCAACAATTGATAAAGACACCTGATAATTGCTCTGTGGAGTGTTATTTTGTGTCTACTTCTTATCTACATTTAATTCCCTACCTCTAATCAAGGCATTTTTAAATGCTGGGGGCTGCCAGGACGTGAGGCCTACCTAGACTTTAGATCGGAATTTGAATGTACTTGTGAACTAACTTAATTTCCTACTTCTAAATTCATTCCTAAATTCACTACTTACATTAATCCTGTAGTTGGGCATTTTGAGCCTTCAATTGTGGGTATTGTTTTGTGTCCAGACCAGCAGCTGGTGGTGTGCATTTGCTGGAAAGGCATCGAAGACCTCCGATATGCTGCATCTCCTGATGTGTGTCTCCCTCAAGTGGCTGTCAGCAAATGCATGCTAGACACCCCATTCCAAGCTGATTGTGACATCACGGAACATGCATCATAGAACAGGCATGCTAGAATATGGGTCTTCAACCTGCGACCCTCCAGCTGCTGTGGAACTACATATACCAGCATGCCCTGCCTCAGTTTTAGCATACCTTAATAGCAAAACTGTGGCAGGGCATGCTGGGATGTGTAGTTTCACAGCAGCTGGAGGGCCACAGGATGAAGACCCATGTGCTAGAGCCAAGCCGCAGGTACATTGAATGCTAGCAAGCTGAATGTTTAAATCCTTTTTGTTCCGCAGCATTCCAATGCGGAAGATTCCATGGAACCAGAGATTATTCCATTGAGAAGGACATGCTGCCTGGATGACTGCACTGTGCAAATTAAATCACGGAGCCAGTTGGCTTGTGGGTGGCTCTGGTGACTGGGTGGTTGGGTGGGCGGTGTGTCAGAGGTGGAGCACATGCAAATGAATGTGTATCATCCTGCTAGTGAGAGTGAAAACTCATGCAGGAGTGTGCCTGCTTGTCAGTGGGTTATGCACCTTGCCAGGCGTCAAATCTACATGGAGCAGCTGGAGGGGACAAGAGCAGGTTTGCAAAATATAGATAGAAGAGCATATATGCTGGCGCATTCTCCATGATTGTGTCAGCTTATGTTTTGGTGCACTGCACTTTCCTCCACTAAGTTTTAGCCATTTTGGTTAAACGCAAGTGTAGTTGCTTCTCGCCCTTTTGGCTGTGATCTTGTATCGTGGTTGAAGAGTCTGCTGGAGGGATTGTTTTCTTCATTGACGAGAGACTGAAGATATTACAGGATGGACGGCTTGGGAACACTATCTGTTTTTCAGTTGTGGAAGAGTTGAAAGACAGCTTTTCCTTGCCAATATCACTCTTTTGCAAAGAGCTACGCATTGGAAAATTCAGGGCTATACCGTGTAGATGAAGCACTAACAGGAGGCTTTAAAATTTTCATTCTAGTTTCCTTCGTTTGGGAGAAAAATGCAAAGGTACAAGACAGCTTTTCCTTGCCAATATCTCTCTTTTGCAAAGAGCTGCACATTGGAAAATTCAGGGCTATGCCGTATAGATGATGGCCTAACAGGAGGCTTTAAAATTTTCTTTCTAGTGTCCTTCGTTTGGGAGAAAAATGCAAAGGTACAAGACAGCTTTTCCTTGCCAATATCTCTCTTTTGCAAAGAGCTACGCATTGGAAAATTCAGGGCTATGCCGTGTAGATGATGGCCTAACAGGAGGCTTTAAAATTTTCTTTCTAGTGTCCTTCGTTTGGGAGAAAAATGCAAAGGTACAAGACAGCTTTTCCTTGCCAATATCTCTCTTTTGCAAAGAGCTACGCATTGGAAAATTCAGGGCTATACCGTGTAGATGAAGCACTAACAGGAGGCTTTAAAATTTTCATTCTAGTGTCCTTCGTTTGGGAGAAAAATGCAAAGGTAGCTTGTGCCATCGCCACTCTGCTCCTTGTGCCGCCTTGGCGGTTTACATGAGCCACTGCGGTGACGTTGTCTGACTGGATCAGAACCGGTTGGTCGCAAAGTAAGGTCTCCGCTTGACGTAGGGCATTGTATATGGCCCCTAGTTTCAGGATGTTGATGTGAAGACAAGTCTCTTGACTTGACCAAAGACCTTGGAAATTTCTTCCCTGTGTGACTGCTCCCCAACCTTGGAGGCTTGCATCTGTGGTCACCAGGATCCAGTCCTGAATGCCGAATCTGCGTCACTCGAGAAGGTGAGCACTCTGCAGCCACCACAGGAGTGATACCCTGACCCTGGGGGACAGGGTGATCAACCAATGCATCTGTAAATGTGACCCAGACCACTTGTCCAGTAGGTCCCATTGGAAAGTCCTCGCATGGAACCTGCCGAATGGAATGGCTTTGTATGATGCCACCATCTTTCCCAGGACTCGAGTGCAGTGATGCACTGACACAAGTTTTGGTTTCAATAGGTTCCTGACAAGAGTCATGAGTTCCTGGGCCTTTTCTATCGGGAGATAAACCCTCTTCTGGTCTGTGTCCAGAATCATGCCCAAGAAAGACAGACGAGTCGTAGGAACCAACTGCGACTTTGGGATATTGAAAATCCAGCCGTGTTGCTGTAACACTTTCAGTGAAAGTGATACGCTGTTCAGCAACTGCTCTCTTGATCTCGCTTTTATGAGATCGCTCAAGTACGGGATAATTGTGACACATTGCTTGCGCAGGAGAACCATCATTTCCACCATTACCTTGGTGAAAATTCTCTGGGCCGTGGAGAGACCAAACAGCAACGTCTGAAATTGGCAATGACAGTCCTGTACCGCAAATCTGAGGTACGACTGATGAGATGGATAAATTTGGACATGAAGGTATGCATCCTGTACACAAATGCGGACAACAGGTGTCAAGCCGTGTGTTGCCTTTGTCAAGCTGTAATAAGTAGGGGTAAGGACGTTAACCACCTCAGAACATCCTCCCTTATACGTCACCTGCAGCACATTAATCATAAGTCAGTGACAAGTTCAAAAACTTTGGATGACAGCGGAAGCAGTCCACTGACCACTAAATCCCTTCCTCTTGTAACCAAGCTCCTGCAAACCACACCACCAACTCCCTCAGTGTCAATTTCCTCCTTAGACAGGAGAGCCAATAGTCCTGCAGGCCATGTCACTGGCAAGTCTGACGAGTCCTCTCCTGCCTGGGATTCCTCCGATGCATCCTTGAGTGTAACGCCTACTGCTGCTGGCGCTGCTGTTGTTGCTGCTGGGAGTCGATCGTCATCCCAGAGGGGAAGTCGGAAGACCACTTGTACTACTTCCAGTAGGCAATTGACTGTCCAACAGTCCTTTGCGAGGAAGATGAAATATCACAGCAGTCATCCTGCTGCAAAGCGGATAACTCAGGTCTTGTCAGCCTGGGTGGTGAGAAACGTGGTTCCGGTATCCATCGTTAATTCAGAGGCAACTAGAGACTTGATTGAGGTACTGTGTCCCCGGTACCAAATGCCATCTAGGTTCCATTTCTCTAGGCAGGCGATACCGAAAATGTACACAGACCTCAGAAAAAGAGTCACCAGTGTCCTAAAAAATGCAGTTGTACCCAATGTCCACTAGTCCACATGTCCGTGGTTAAGTGGAGCAGGGCAGACTCAGGACTATATGACTGTGACAGCCCACTGGGTAGATGTATTGCCTCCCGCAGCAAGAACAGCAGCGGCGGCACCAGTAGCAGCATCTCGCAAATGCCAACTCGTTCCTAGGCAGGCTACGCTTTGTATCACCGCTTTCCATAAGAGGCACACAGCTGACAACCTCTTACGGAAACTGAGGAACATCATCGCAGAATGGCTTACCCCAATTTGACTCTCCTGGGGATTTGTGACATCGGACAACGCCACCAATATTGTGCGTGCATTACATCTGGGCAAATTCCAGCACGTCCCATGTTTTGCACATACATTGAATTTGGTGGTGCAGAATTATTTAAAAAACGACAGGGGCGTGCAAGAGATGCTGTCGGTGGCCCGAAGAATTGCGGGCCACTTTCTGCATTCAGCCACCGCGTGCCGAAGACTGGAGCACCACCAAACATTCCTGAACCTGCCCTGCCATCCTCTGAAGCAAGAGGTGGTAACGAGGTGGAATTCAACCCTCTATATGCTTCAGAGGATGGAGGAGCAGCAAAAGGCCATTCAAGCCTATACATCTACCCACGATATAGGCAAAGGAGGGGGAATGCACCTGACTCAAGCGCAGTGGAGAATGATTTCAACGTTGTGCAAGGTTCTGCAATCCTTTGAACTTGCCACACGTGAAGTCAGTTCAGACACTGCCAGCCTGAGTCAGGTCATTCCCCTCATCAGGCTTTTGCAGAAGAAGCTGGAGACATTGAAGGAGGAGCTAAAACAGAGCGATTCCGCTAGGCATGTGGGACTTGTGGATGGAGCCCTTAATTCGCTTAACCAGGATTCAATCTGTTGAAATCAGAGCAATAAATTTTGGCCACCGTGCTCGATCCTAGATTTAAAACCTACATTGTATCTCTCTTTCCTGCAGACACAAGTCTGCAGAGGTTCAAAGACCTGCTGGTGAGAAAATTGTCAAGTCAAGCGGAACGTGACCCGTCAACAGCTCCTCCTTCACATTCTCCCGCAACTGGGGGTGCGAGGAAAAGGCTAAGAATTCCGAGCCCACCCGCTGGCGGTGATGCAGGGCAGTCTGGAGTGAGTGCTGACATCTGGTCCGGACTGTAGGACCTGGCAACGATTACTGACATGTCGTCTACTGTCACTGCATATGATTCTGTCACCTTTGAAAGAATGGTGGAGGATTATATGAGTGACCGCATCCAGGTAGGCACGTCAGACAGTCCGTATGTATACTGGCAGGAAAAAGAGGCAATTTGGAGGCCCTTGCACAAACTGGCTTTATTCTACCTAAGTTGCCCTCCCTCCAGTGTGTACTCCAAAAGAGTGTTTAGTGCAGCCGCTCACCTTGTCAGCAATCGGCGTACGAGGTTACTTCCAGAAAATGTGGAGAAGATGATGATCATCAAAATGAATTATAATCAATTCCTCCGTGGAGACATTCACCAGCAATTGCCTCCAGAAAGTACACAGGGATCTGAGATGGTGGATTCCAGTGGGGACGAATTAATAATCTGTGAGGAGGGCGATGTACACAGTGAAAGGGGTGAGGAATCGGAGGATGATGAGGTGGACATCTTGCCTCTGTAGAGCCAGTTTGTGCAAGGAGAGATTGATTGCTTCTTTTTTGGTGGGGGTCCAAACCAACCAGTCATTTCAGTCAGCCGTGTGGCAGACCCTGTTGCTGAAATGATGGGTTCGTCAATGTTTTTCTTTTCAATCTAAGCCCCTGCAGTTTTCTGTAAGAATCTGCTTCGCTATGATGATCAACAAGTCACAAGGGCAAACACTCAGGGCTGGAGGCGTAGATCTTAGGACCAGCTGCTACAAGGATGGCAAAGGTGTCACTATCATTTGTGACACCCAGAGAGGCAGCGAGGGAGATTGTAATGCAGTGCGCGCAGATAAGCAGCGCAATGGTAAAATGGAGGCATGGTCTCATAGGTAGGGGTGTGGCCTGTTGGCCTGAATCTCCATTTTGGTGCTCCGGGTATCCCGGGGGTTGAGTGCTGCACCCGGGGACTAGTGTGTGAGTGGTGCTGGCTCCTGCACAGTGACAGAAACTGGGTGTTGCACGTAATGTCACAGTGAAACACCCATATTCTGTCACTGAAGAGGAGCCGGCACTTTGGTGTCACCCCCCTTGGCGGGTGACACTCGGGTGTGGGCCGCAACCCCGTTGTGATGCCACTGACCCATGGGAAGCTTTACGTGGCTTACCCATGTGTTAGTAGCCCCAAGCATCTTTTGTGTTAGTCCCTGAAGAAAAACTTCAAATATTTACAAATAAATTTTGTAATCAATGGGCCTAATTCAGTAAGGATTGCAAATTCTGCTAAGTAACAGAATTTGCAATCCTTTGGTTCGCATGCTGGGGCCACCCAGCATGCCGCCTCCCTTCTTGACCATGCTGAAATTGCAGTCGCAGTGCAGTTCAGCGTGATCATAAAAAATGGGTTAGCCTCCTGTTGGTGCAGACTGTATGTGTGCGCAGGAAGCCGCCACCATTTTTGTGATCGCAGCTGCTGCATGTGATGTCATGCAACCGCTCTGACCACGCCTCCTGTTTCTCCGTTGCCGACCCCATTTTGAAGCCCTGCCCACGCACCGCTCCATCTCCGACTTGGAAATGGAGTGTTGCTGACCCCCCCCCCCAGCACCGATTGACAGTCAGAGGCGATCGCATTAACTGCGGGGTGCCGCAGAAAATGCAGGCGCATGCTCTTAGCAATTTTTGCAGTTGGACTGCTTATTGCGATTGCAATCCAACCTGAATCAGGCTCTATTACCTATCACAATGCACTGCGGGTAGTACAAAATGGGGTTAATATAAGAGAAAACCCCCCAGAGCTGTGCTCCTTAACTGTCCCTGGTGGCTAGTGGAGCAGCTGCCCAGTAATCAGTGTCCACGCCAGTGCGCACATGGCCCGCCCCCTACAGCCACGCTGGATCACGGTATAGTGTGGGCACAGAAGTCCCTTACCTCCCTTTCATCAGCGGCCTCGTGATCCCGGAGGGCGGTGTGTGTGTGACTGACCTTAGGAAGAAACCGGAGCCTCCGCTGCAGTGACCCAGCAACCAGGGCGCGGGAGTATACTGCGCCGCTGGGAGTGATGGAGCTGCAGTAAAGATGTCTATTAGACCTAGCCTGCTGCAGCCCTTGTAGATTCTTATAAAAAAAAGTTCTTCTTTTCTTGTCAAAATTAATAGCTAAGAATAGGCTGCCTGAGGCAGCCCCCTCTTAAGTGGCCTGCTACTGAAGGCACCAACTACAAACTGAGCTCCCTGTTCATGGAAGCGAGGTTATAGAGGAGGGGGCGCTGAGCATCTTGGGAACAGTCAAAAGCTTTGAGCCTGTTGGTGCCTCAGATCAAGATCCTACTCTACACCCCAATGTGAATCCTTGTGGAGTCCAGTGTACCCCACAGAAGAAATGAATGTGTCACACCCATTGGCAGCAACATTAGAATAGCTGCTGATGGGCACAATTGAGAAAGGAAGGGGGGAAAACATTTGAATCCAGCACATATATGTAATTTGAATATGTAATTTGTACCTTCCTACTTTAAAATGTAATGGATGAACCTCACCCTGTGAGAACTATCTTCATGATCAAGAGATCTCATACGCAAGAAAAGCATGTGCTGGGATAGGGCTGTGGAGGGCGGCTGCTCGGGCACACACCCGTCAAGTTAAGGAGATTCAACTGAGGAAGCACAAGGGAACTGCAGGGAGACCACATATTTTCAGATGAACATGAGAGGGCGGAAGGCTGCCTAATACTGAAGCACCCTCAAACATCAAACCATATGCAACAACTAGTACAAGCATTCCTGGGGAAAGGTCTGCAGCAGACGGATTTGCATACGGTGATGTCATCCAAGCAATGGGCATAGTTGGCTGCAACCCTCGTCTGCATATGAAAATGGTCACGCAGGGCATGGCGGCCTTTGTGAAGTTGCGCTTGGATGACCCCTAGATTGCTTTATACACCCCCATCAGTGTGGGGCTCATGTTGGCCATGCCCAAGCCCCTGAAGCATTCAAGCTGATTTCTTGCAGCAGCTGGACCCAGTAACAGCTCCAGAGTTGCTCTACAAGACAAGTAAAAGGGTGTGAGCCCTGCAGCACCACCTGTAGTTTGCATACACACATATATAGGACAGCATCTCTTATATGCCCCAGGGGCAATAAAATAGTAGCCTTATCTAGGGTATCCGTCCATGCCGCTACAGCACTACACACCCAGGCCGACGCAATTGCCGGTCTGAGTAAGGTACCTGAATGTGTATAAATGGACTTCAGGGTAATCTCCTGTTTGCGGTCAGCAGACTCTTTGAGGGTAGCCGTATCCTGGGACGGGAGGGCTACCTTCTTGGATAAGCGTGTTAATGCTTTGTCCACCCAAGGGGAGGATTCCCATCGTAACCTATCCGTTGATGGGAAAGGGGAATCCTTTTGGAAATCTGCAGGAGATTCCCAAGCTTTTTCACATAACTCGTTCAGCTCGTGTGAGGGGGGAAAGGTTACCTCAGGCTTCTTTCCCTTGTACATATGTACCCTCTTGTCAGGGATAGGGGGCTCCTCTGTGATGTGCAAAACATCTTTTATTGCCATAATCATATATCAAATGTATTTTGCCAATTTTGGCTGTAACTTTGCATCATCGTAATCGACACTGGAGTCAGAATCCGTGTCGGTATCTGTGTCAACAATCTGGATAGTGGGCGCTTATGAGACCCTGACAGTCCCTGCGACATAGGATTAGGCATTGGTTGAGACCCTGACTGTCCCAAAGCTTCTGCCTTGTCTAATCTTTTGTGCAATGAGTTTACACTAGCATTTAAAACATTCCACATATCCATCCAATCAGGTGTCGGCGGAGACACCACGTTCATTTGCTCCCGCTCCTCTCTAATATAGCCTTCTTCCTCAGACATGTCGACACACGCGTACCGACACACCACACACACAGGGAATACTTTTACTGAAGACATTTCCCCCACAAGGCCCTTTGGAGAGACAGAGAGAGAGTATGCCAGCACATACCCCAGCGCTATATAACCCAGGAATAGCACAGTAACTTAATGTTTGAACAATCGGTGAGGGGGAACATCTTGAAACCCCAGTTTGTACCCTTGGGACACTATTTGTAAAACACACGAGTCCATGTCCGAATGAATCCAGAACTGACTGAAGAGTTTTAGACGTGCCCCCACTGGTGCGGGCTCCTGCAAGAGAGCCCCAGCGTCATGCAGTGGATTTGGCAGAAGCAGAGGATGATCTCTGCTCTTGCGATCTTGAAGAGGATGCAGACCTCTTCTCTCTTCTCCTTCCTCTACCTGCAAAGAAAGGGGAATCTTAACTTCTTGCATATCTATTGGGCCGAAATGACTGCATCAGATAATGATGCGTCTTCATCCGTTGGGAGGGAACATAGGGCAAGAAGGTTGACTTACCTGCGGGAGCTGCCGAGATCAAATTAACTAGGCAGTCACCAAACAAGGCTTCACCTTCATAGGGAAGAGACTCCCTTTCTACTTGGAGTCAGCATCAGCATTCTCTTGGTGAATCCACAATGCCCTCCTATCCGACACTGCCATGAAATTGGCCCGTGAACTCAAGAGTCCTATATCCCTTGCAGTCTCACGTAAGTATGCTGCAGTGTCCTTGATATGATACAACGTAAGGAGTATCCCATCTCTCCAGGGTATCTATATCGGATGACAAGGTATTCGACCAATTCTTGAATACTACTACTCACCCATGCACATGTAATGGCAGGTCTAAGTAATGTACCCGTGGTTACATAACTAGAAATAATGTAGCTTCCTGCATACGATCCGCTGGATTTGTGACAGGGCCCCGTGCAGAACAGGGGGTGACTCCCACTTTATTCTGTCCGCGGCGGGAAATGAATAAACAACCAGAATCCTTTTGGGGATTTGAAACCATCTTGTCGAGCTGGCCCAGACTTTCTCAAACAGAGATGGAGGAACGTTACATCAGCTTTCATTATATATCTATATATACATACATATAGACCCCTTTGTCAGGAACAGCAGGGTCTTCAGTGATTTTAATATGTCCTTAATATCCACAATCATGTACTGAATGCTCCTTGCCAATATTGGATCTAATCAGGAAACATTATGGTCGACATAAGTATCAGTATCCGTGTCAGTATCAGTGTGTAGTAACTGGGCAAAATAACATTTTTGCGACCCAGCGGGGCCTGAGGGAAAAGAAACATAGCCATGAATATCACATCTATTCTCTAAGTCTGTGTCTGGGACACAGATTTATCCAACCTTACTCTGATATTACTGAAACTTTTACCCAGTCAGTTATTGGTGGTGCCAACAGGGCCACCATCATATGTCTGCATTCCTAATATAGTTTCCTCTTGGGAAAAACATTCAGCCACCGACATGTTGACACACATATACCAAGTACCCACAGACACACCGGCTTATGGGGGACAGACCGTCAGTAAATCTGTCAGAGGGACACAGAGGATTTTTCAGCTCACAATCCAGCGCCAAAAGTACACAGTCTGGGAAATAATAAACTCTATAGTGATAGACTTGTAATGCTCTAAAGATGTTCTGGTGAGGTGAGGAAGAAGCCCCGCCGCTGTAATGGCGCGTATCTGTCCCGCTCAGAAATAATTAATTACGCTAGCGGGGTAAGGACAGTGCCCAGGCACTAATGTCCACTTTTTCCAGCCTTTTGTGAGGAATTTATGCTGCCCAGGGTGCCCCCCCCCCCGTGCCCTGCACCCTGCAGTGCCTGTGTTTGTGTGGGAGCATGGCGCGCAGCGTTCCGCTCGCTGCTCGGTACCTCAGAATGCCGTTACTGAAGAAGAAGTCTTCTGTTCTTCTGCTACTCACCTGTCTTCTGGCTCTGTAAGGGGGTGACGGCAGGCTGCGGGAGTGTGCATCTAGGCGTACCCAGCGATCAGCACCCTCAGGAGCTAATGGTGTCCTGTCAGCCTGAAGCAGAGCCATTGAACTCACTAGAAGTTGGTCATACTTCTCTCCCCTAAGTCCCACGAAGCAGGGAGACTGTTGCCAGCAGCCTCCCTGAAAATAAAAAAAACTAACAAGTCTTTTCAGAGAAACTCAGTAGAGCTCCCCTGTAGTGCATCCAGTATCACTGCGCACAATACTAAAACTGGAGTCTGGAGGAGGGGCATAGAGGGAGGAGACAGTTCTCACCCTTTGAAAGTCTTAAAGTGCCCATGTCTCCTGCGGATCCCGTCTATACCCCATGGTTCTTAATGTGACCCCAGCATCCTCTAGGACGTATGAGAAAACAAATAACGCACACACGAGGAGGAGAGAACTAAGGAAACTATAAGGAGAAGAGGGGAGGGAGGGGGGGTTGAAAGGTAAGGTAGTAAAGGCATATTGGATAAACTACAACCTTATACATATTCATTAATGTACCAGTAGTTAGAAGTAGAAGAGCTCTAACAGAAACCACAAAGCTTATCTAAAGCCACACCACACTGGATATGCCCAATCTCATTTGATTTTTGAAGCAAAGCAGTATTGGACTTTGTTAATACATGGATGGGAGACTGCTTGGTAGTATCAGATTCTTTAGGTGTTTTTAAACTACCAACACCATTTTCTTAGTACATTTAATTTTTACATGTATTCTTTTATGTACCAGAAGTTAGAAGTAGAAGAGCTGTAACAGAAACCACCAGCTCATCTACAGCCACAGCACACTGGATTTGCCCAATCTCTCCTGATCATGGAAGCTGAGCAGTGTTGGTCCTGGTTTTAGTACTTGGATGGGAGACCACAAGGAAATACCAGGAGCTGTGTGTATTTTTACAATACTAACACCGTTCTCTTGATGCATTCCATTTTGAAACATTGGGGCAGATCTATTAAGCCTGGTGAACTGATAAAGTGCAAGGTGATAAAGTACCAGCCAGTCAGCTCCTAACTGTCATTTTTCAAACCCAGCCTGTGACATGGCAATTAGGAGCTGATTGGCTGGTACTTTATCACCATGCAAATTATCATTTCACCAGGTTTAATAAATCGGCTGCTTACTCATTTATGTACGAGTAGTTAGAAGTAGAAGAACTCTAACAGAAACCACTAAGCTCATCTACAGCCACACCACACTGTATATGCCCAATATCACCTGATTTTAGGCCTGGTTTGTTCTTGGATGTGAGACCACCTGGGAATACCAGGTGCTGTAGGTAGTTTTATACTACCAACACCGTTCTCTTGATGCATTCCATTTTGAAACATTGGGGCAGATCTATTAAGCCTGGTGAACTGATAAAGTGCAAGGTGATAAAGTACCAGCCAGTCAGCTCCTAACTGTCATTTTTCAAACCCAGCCTGTGACATGGCAATTAGGAGCTGATTGGCTGGTACTTTATCACAATGCAAATTATCATTTCACCAGGTTTAATAAATCGGCTGCTTACTCATTTATGTACGAGTAGTTAGAAGTAGAAGAACTCTAACAGAAACCACTAAGCTCATCTACAGCCACACCACACTGTATATGCCCAATATCACCTGATTTTAGGCCTGGTTTATTCTTGGATGTGAGACCACCTGGGAATACCAGGTGCTGTAGGTAGTTTTATACTACCAACACCGTTCTCTTGATGCATTATATTTTGAAACTTATTCATTGATGTACCAGTAGTTAGAAGTAGAAGTTAGAAACAGCAAAAATCATCTACAGCCGCATCACACTGGATATGTCCAATCTCATCTGATGTTGGAAGCTAAGCAGTGTTGTGCCTGGTTAGTTTTTGGATTTCAGGTCCTGCCTTCTGGTTTGGCCACGGCACCTCGGAAATTCACCAAGGTCATGGCCGTGATGACGACCCTTCACCATCGGTGGACCAGGGAGGAATCTCTCCTCCCGATAAACATTCTGGAATTGCGGGCAGTGTTCAATTCATTGACACTGGCCCTGCCTCTAGTACAGAACAGGCCTGTTCAAGTACAATCGGACAACGACACCACGGTAGTGTACACAAATCATCAAGGCGGCACTCGAAATTGCATGGCAAAGCTGGAAGTATCAAAAATCCTCAGTTGGGTAGAACGTCATCTGCCAGCAATATCGGCAGTGTTCATTCCCGGAGTCCTCAACTGGGAAGCGGATTTCCTCAGTCGTCAGTACGTTCACGCTGGAGAGTGGAGAGGCCGCAGCAGAAATGTCTGCACTGGTGTCAGTAGGTGACTGAGGCAGGGATGACTGGGAGATAGTGGGTGACTGAAGCATGTATGACTGGGAGATAGTGGGTGACTGAGGCCGGGGTGACTGGAAAATAGTCAGTGACTAAGGCAGGGGTGATAGGGATATAGTGGATGACTGTGGCAGGGGTGACAGGGACAGTAGGAGACTGAGGCAGGGGTGACAGGGATAGTGGGTGACTGAGGCAGGGGTGATAGGGTGACAGTGGGTGACTGAGGCAGAGTTGACAGGGATAGTGGGTGACTGAGGTAGGGGTGATATGGAGATAGTGGTTGACTGAGGCAGGGGTGACAGAGATAGTGGGTGACTAAAGCAGGGGTGATTGGTATAGTGGGTGACTGAGGCAGGGGTCGCAGGTATAGTGGTTAACTGAGGCAGCGGTGACTGGGAGATAGTGGGTAACTGGGGCAGGGGTGACAGGGAAAGTGTGTGACTCAGGCAGGGGTGATAGGGAGATAGTGGGCAGCAGATCACTGCCTCGCTGACAGCAGCACATCCCTGCTTCACTGACAGCAGCACATCCCTGCCTCATTGACAGCAGCACATACCTGCCTCACTTATAGCAGCACATCCCTGCCTCTCTGGCAGCAGCAGATCCCTGCCTCACTGGCAGCAGCAGATCACTGCTTCACTGACAGCAGCACATCCCTGCCTCACTGGCAGCAGCAGATCCCTGCCTTACTGACAGCTGTATATAGGGCCTAATTCAGACCTGATCTCTGCTGTGCATATTCACACAACAGGAGATCAGGTCTGAAGTGTGTGTGTGTGTGTGTGTGTGTGCTGGTGCCGCAGTGCGATCAGCATCTCTGCCCAGTGAGCGCCTCTGCCAACACATACTTATCTTGCATATGAGATCTCTTGATCATGAAGATAGTTCTCACAGGGTGAGGTTCATCCATTACATTTTAAAGTAGGAAGGTACAAATTACATATTCAAATTACATATATGTGCTGGATTCAAATGTTTTCCCCCCTTCCTTTCTCAATTGTGCCCATCAGCAGCTATTCTAATGTTGCTGCCAATGGGTGTGACACATTCATTTCTTCTGTGGGGTACACTGGACTCCACAAGGATTCACATTGGGGTGTAGAGTAGGATCTTGATCTGAGGCACCAACAGGCTCAAAGCTTTTGACTGTTCCCAAGATGCTCAGCGCCCCCTGCTCTATAACCTCGCTTCCATGAACAGGGAGCTCAGTTTGTAGTTGGTGCCTTCAGTAGCAGGACACTTAACAGGGGGCTGCCTCAGGCAGCCTATACTTAGCTATTAATTTTGACAAGAAAAGAAGAACTTTTTTTATAAGAATGTACAAGGGCTGCAGCAGGCTAGGTCTAATAGACATCTTTACTGCAGCTCCATCACTCCCAGCGGCGCAGTATACTCCCGTGCCCTGGTTGCTGGGTCACTGCAGCGGAGGCTCCGGTTTCTTCCTAAGGTCAGTCACACACACACCGCCCTCCGGGATCACGAGGCCGCTGATGAAAGGGAGGTAAGGGGCTTCTGTGCCCACACTATACCGTGATCCAGCGTGGCAGTAGGGGGCGGGCCGTGTGCGCACTGGCGTGGACACTGATTACTGGGCAGCCGCTCCACTAGCCACCAGGGACAGTTAAGGAGCACAGCTCTGGGGGTTTTTCTCCTATATTAACCCCATTTTGTACTACCTGCAGTGCATTGTGATAGGTAATAGAGCCTGATTCAGGTTGGATTGCAATCACAATAAGCAATCCAACTGCAAAAATTGCTAAGAGCATACGCATGCGCCTGCATTTTCTGTGACTGTCAATCGGTGCGGGGGGGGGGGGGGGGCAGCAACACTCCATTTCAAAGTCGGAGATGGAGCGGTGCGGGGGCAGGGCTTCAACGGAGAAACAGGAGGCGTGGTCATAGCGGCTGCATGACATCACATGCAGCCGTTGCGATCACAAAAATGGTGGCGGCTTCCTGCGCACACGTACAGTCTGCACCAACAGGAGGCTAACCCATTTTTTATGATCACGCTGAACTGCACTGAGACTGCAATTTCAGCGTGGTCAAGAAGGGAGGCGGCATGCTGGGTGGCCATGCCCTGTGATGGGTGGCCCCAGCATGCGAACCAAAGGATTGCAAATTCTGTTACTTAGCAGAATTTGCAATCCTTACTGAATTAGGCCATTGATTACAAAATTGTAAACAATATTTGAAGTTTTTCTTCAGGGACTAACACAAAAGATGCTTGGGGCTACTAACACATGGGTAAGCCACGTAAAGCTTCCCATGGGTCAGTGGCATCACAACGGGGTTGCGGCACACACCCGAGTGTCACCCGCCAAGGGGGGTGACACCAAAGTGCCGGCTCTTCTTCAGTGACAGAATATGGGTGTTTCACTGTGACATTACGTGCAACACCCAGTTTCTGTCACTGTGCAGGAGCCAGCACCACTCACACACTAGTCCCCGGGTACAGCCCCCACCCCCCGGGATACCCGCAGCAACAAAATGGTGATTCAGGCCACGCCCCTACCTATGAGACCATGCCTCCTTTTTACCATTGCGCTGCTTATCTGCGCGCACTGCATTACAATCTCCCTCGCCGCCTCTCTGGGTGTCACCAGTGATAGTGACACCTCTGCCATGCTTGTAGCAGCTGGTCCTAAGATCTACGCCTCCAGCCCTGAGTGTTTTCCCTTGTGACTTGTTGATCATCATAGTGAAGCAGATGCTTACAGAAAACTGCAGGGGCTTAGATTGAAAAGAAAAACATTGACGAACCCATCATTTCAGCGACAGGGTCTGCCACTCGACTGACTGAAATGACTGGTTGGTTTGGGCCCCCACCAAAAAAGAATCAATCAATCTCTCCTTGCACAAACTGGCTCTACAGAGGCAAGATGTCCACTTCATCATCCTCCGATTCCTCACCCCTTTCACTGTGTACATCCCCCTCCTCACAGATTATTAATTCGTCCCCACTGGAATCCACCATCTCAGATCCCTGTGTACTTTCTGGAGGCAATTGCTGGTGAATGTCTCCACGGAGGAATTGATTATAATTAATTTTGATGATCATCATCTTCTCCACATTTTCTGGAAGTAACCTTGTACGCCGATTGCTGACAAGGTGAGCGGCCGCACTAAACACTCTTTTGGAGTACACACTGGAGGGAGGGCAACTTAGGTAGAATAAAGCCAGTTTGTGCAAGGGCCTCCAAATTGCCTCTTTTTCTCCACCATTCTTTCAAAGGTGACAGAATCATATGCAGTGACAGTAGACGACATGTCAGTAATCGTTGCCAGGTCCTTCAGTCTGGACCAGATGTCAGCACTCACTCCAGACTGCCCTGCATCACCGCCAGTGGGTGGGCTCGGAATTCTTAGCCTTTTCCTCGCACCCCCAGTTGCGGGAGAATGTGAAGGAGGAGCTGTTGACGGGTCACGTTCCGCTTGACTTGACAATTTTCTCACCAGCAGGTCTTTGAACCTCTGCAGACTTGTGTCTGCCGGAAAGAGAGATACAATGTAGGTTTTAAATCTAGGATCGAGCACGGCGGCCAAAATGTAGTGCTCTGATTTCAACAGATTGAATCCTGGTTAAGCAAATTAAGGGCTCCATCCACAAGTCCCACATGCCTAGTTGAATCGCTCTGTTTTAGCTCCTCCTTCAATGTCTCCAGCTTCTTCTGCAAAAGCCTGATGAGGGGAATGACCTGACTCAGGCTGGCAGTGTCTGAACTGACTTCACGTGTGGAAAGTTCAAAGGGTTGCAGAACCTTGCACAACGTTGAAATCATTCTCCACTGCGCTTGAGTCAGGTGCATTCCCCCTCCTTTGCCTATATCGTGGGCAGATGTATAGGCTTGAATGGCCTTTTGCTGCTCCTCCATCCTCTGAAGCATATAGAGGGTTGAATTCCACCTCGTTACCACCTCTTGCTTCAGATGATGGCAGGGCAGGTTCAGGAATGTTTGGTGGTGCTCCAGTCTTCGGCATGCGGTGGCTGAAGGCAGAAAGTGGCCCGCAATTCTTCGGGCCACCGACAGCATCTCTTGCACGCCCCTGTCGTTTTTTAAATAATTCTGCACCACCAAGTTCAATGTATGTCCAAAACATGGGACGTGCTGGAATTTGCCCAGATGTAATGCACGCACAATATTGGTGGCGTTGTCCGATGTCACAAATCCCCAGGAGAGTTCAATTGGGGTAAGCCATTCTGCGATGATGTTCCTCAGTTTCCGTAAGAGGTTGTCAGCTGTGTGCCTCTTATGGAAAGCGGTGATACAAAGCGTAGCCTGCCTAGGAACGAGTTGGCAATTGCGAGATGCTGCTACTGGTGCCGCCGCTGCTGTTCTTGCTGCGGGAGGCAATACATCTACCCAGTGGGCTGTCACAGTCATATAGTCCTGAGTCTGCCCTGCTCCACTTAACCACAGACAAGTGGACATTGGGTACAACTGCATTTTTTAGGACACTGGTGACTCTTTTTCTGAGGTCTGTGTACATTTTCGGTATCGCCTGCCTAGAGAAATGGAACCTAGAGGGTATTTGGTACCGGGGACACAGTACCTCAATCAAGTCTCTAGTTGCCTCTAAATTAACGATGGATACCGGAACCACGTTTCTCACCACCCAGACCTGAGTTATCCGCTTTGCAGCAGGATGACTGCTGTGATATTTCATCTTCCTCGCAAAGGACTGTTGGACAGTCAATTGCTTACTGGAAGAAGTACAAGTGGTCTTCCGACTTCCCCTCTGGGATGACGATCGACTCCCAGCAGCAACAACAGCAGCGCCAGCAGCAGTAGGCGTTACACTCAAGGATGCATCGGAGGAATCCCAGGCAGGAGAGGACTCGTCAGACTTGCCAGTGACATGGCCTGCAGGACTATTGGCTCTCCTGTCTAAGGAGGAAATTGACACTGAGGGAGTTGGTGGTGTGGTTTGCAGGAGCTTGGTTACAAGAGGAAGGGATTTAGTGGTTAGTGGACTGCTTCCGCTGTCATCCAAAGTTTTTGAACTTGTCACTGACTTATGATGAATGCGCTGCAGGTGACATATAAGGGAGGATGTTCCGAGGTGGTTAACGTCCTTATCCCTACTTATTACAGCTTGACAAAGGCAACACACGGCTTGACACCTGTTGTCCGCATTTGTGTACAGGATGCATACCTTCATGTCCCCATTTATCCACCTCATCAGGCGTAACTCAGATTTGCGGTACAGGACTGTCATTGCCAATTTCAGACGTTGCTGTTTGGTCTCTCCATGGCCCTGAGAATTTTCACAAAGGTAATGGCGGAAATGATGGTGCTCCTGTGCAAGCAAGGTGTCACAATTATCCCGTACTTGGGCGATCTCATAAAAGCGAGATCAAGAGAGCAGTTGCTGAACAGCGTATCACTTTCACTGAAAGTGTTACAGCAACACGGCTGGATTCTCAATATCCCGAAGTCGCAGTTGATTCCTACTACTCGTCTGTCTTTCTTGGGCATGATTCTGGACACAGACCAGAAGAGGGTTTATCTCCTGATAGAAAAGGCCCAGGAACTCATGACTCTTGTCAGGAACCTATTGAAACCAAAACAGGTGTCAGTGCATCACTGCACTCGAGTCCTGGGAAAGATGGTGGCATCATACGAGGCCATTCCATTCGGCAGGTTCCATGCGAGGACTTTCCAATGGGACCTACTGGACAAGTGGTCCGGGTCACATTTACAGATGCATTGGTTGATCACCCTGTCCCCCAGGGTCAGGGTATCACTCTTGTGGTGGCTGCAGAGTGCTCACCTTCTCGAGGGACGCAGATTCAGCATTCAGGGCTGGATCCTGGTGACCACAGACGCAAGCCTCCAAGGTTGGGGAGCAGTCACACAGGGAAGAAATTTCCAAGGTCTTTGGTCAAGTCAAGAGACTTGTCTTCACATCAACATCCTGGAACTAAGGGCCATATACAATGCCCTACGTCAAGCGGAGACCTTACTTTGCGACCAACCGGTTCTGATCCAGTCAGACAACGTCACCGCAGTGGCTCATGTAAACCGCCAAGGCGGCACAAGAAGCAGAGTGGCGATGGCACAAGCCACCAGAATTCTTCGCTGGGTGGAGAATCACGCAAGCGCACTGTCAGCAGTGTTCATTCCGGGAGTGGACAACTGGGAAGCAGACATCCTCAGCAGACACGACCTACATCCGGGAGAGTGGGGACTTCATCAGGAAGTCTTTGCACAGATTACAAGTCGGTGGGAACTGCCACAGATAGACATGATGCCGTCCCAGCTCAACAAAAAGCTACAGAGGTATTGCGCAAGGTCAAGAGACCCTCAGGCAGTAGCTGTAGACGCCCTAGTGACACCGTGGGTGTTCCGGTCGGTCTATGTATTTCCTCCTCTTCCTCTCATACCCAAGGTGTTGAGGATAATAAGACAAAGAGGAGTGAGAACAATCCTCATTGTTCCAGATTGGCCACGGAGGACCTGGTATCCGGATCTGCAGGAAATGCTCACAGAAGATCTGTGGCCTCTCCCTCTAAGACAGGACCTGTTGCATCAGGGGCCCTGTCTGTTCCAAGACTTACCGCGGCTGCGTTTGACGGCATGGCGGTTGAATGCCGGATCCTAGCATTCCGGTTGAGGTCATCCCTACGCTGATAAAGGCTAGGAAGGATGTAACGTTAAAACATTACACCGTATATGGCGAAATTATGTTTCTTGGTGTGAGGCCAGGAATGCTCCTACGGAAGAATTCCATCTGGGCCGTTTCCTTCACTTCCTACAAACTGGAGTGAATTTGGGCCTAAAATTAGGCTCTATTAAGGTCCAGATTTCGGCCTTATCCATTTTCTTTCAAAAAGAATTGGCTTCTCTTCCAGAAGTTCAGACTTTTGTAAAAGGAGTGCTGCATATTCAGCCTCCTTTTGTGCATCCGGTGGCACCTTGGGACCTTAACGTGGTGTTAAGTTTTCTAAAATTACACTGGTTTGAACCACTTAAAACAGTGGAGTTAAAATATCTCACATGGAAGGTGGTCATGTTATTAGCCTTGGCTTCGGCTAGGCGAGTGTCGGAATTAGCGGCTTTGTCACATAAAAGCCCATATTTGGTATTCCATGTGGATAGAGCGGAATTGCAGACCCGTCCTCAATTCCTACCAAAAGTGGTCTCATCTTTTCATATGAACCAACCTATTGTGGTGCCTGTGGCTACGCGTGACTTGGAGGATTCCGAGTTACTTGATGTGGTTAGGGCTTTGAAAATTTACGTGGCCAGGACGGCTAGAGTCAGGAAAACTGAAGCGCTGTTTGTCCTGTATGCAACCAACAAGATTGGTGCCCCTGCTTCAAAGCAGGCTATTGCTCGCCGGATTTGTAACACGATTCAGCAAGCGCATTCTATGGCTGGATTGCAGTTACTGAAATCGGTCAAGGCCCATTCCACGAGGAAAGTGGGCTCTTCTTGGGCGGCTGCCCGAGGGGTCTCGGCACTACAGCTGTGTCAAGCTGCTACTTGGTCGGGTTCACACACCTTTGCAAAATACTATAAGTTTGATACCCTGGCTGAGGAGGAACTCATGTTTGCTCAATCGGTGCTGCAGAGTCATCCGCACTCTCCCGCCCGTTTTGGAGCATTGGTATAATCCCCATGGTCCTTACGGAGTCCCCAGCATCCTCTAGGACGTTAGAGAAAATAAGATTTTAAACCTACTGGTAAATCTTTTTCTCGTAGTCCGTAGAGGATGCTGGGCGCCCGTCCCAAGTGCGGACTACTTCTGCAATACTTGTATATAGTTATTGCTTCAATAAGGGTTATGTTATAGTTGCATCGGTCCTGCACTGATGCTATGTTGTTTTTTCATACTGATAACTGGGTAGTTTATCACAAGTTATACGGTGTGATTGGTGTGGCTGGTATGAATCTTGCCCTGGATTAACAAAATCCTTTCCTCATACTGTCCGTCTCCTCTGGGCACAGTTTCTCTAACTGTGGCATAGAGGGAGGAGCCAGTGCACACCCAGAACTAAAGTCTTTCTTAAAGTGCCCATGTCTCCTGTGGAGCCCGTCTATCCCCATGGTCCTTACGGAGTCCCCAGCATCCTCTACGGACTACGAGAAAAAGATTTACCGGTAGGTTTAAAATCTTATTTTCTACTTTATTCTTTTCTATCCTAGTTTATTACGACCAACTCTCATCCAAGGAGTTTGATATACTACCTGCATGCAATTTAAATTGCTTAAATTGTTTATATGGTTGATTTGTCCTTCACAATCCATAATCTGCAACTTGGATGTACTTGTGTCATTGAAAATCTTATAATAAAAATGTATATACAGATACTCAACCTGTATATTGAAAAAAAAAAAAGTTATAAGACATATGCATTCAATATTTGAAGAAACAAAATAAAATAAAGCTATCTATTGGGTTTCACTAACAAGCACATTGGAAGACTTGACTACTGTTAAAAGACATGCATTACATGGTATAGAGCCACAAACCACAATGTAGTAAAATAAAAACAAACTTACATGTGTATCAAACCTATGTGAGGCTTACATTGATAGTGCAAGATCAACACTCTATCAACTGTGCAAACTAGACTGCACATAAATGCCATAAAATTTATCTGAGATTTTAGTAAATAAGGCCCGTTGCTGTCCGGGTCACGCAGCCGTCACGGCCCGCCCCCATACGGTCCGGTCATGTCTGCGTTGTCCTGACTGTGCCCCCAAAATGGCGGCACAACGCCGCTGGCCCGACTCCTCCTGCCCAGTGACCGCCTCTGCCTGTCAATCAGGCAGAGGCGCTCACTGGGCAGAGATGCTGATCGCATCTCTGGCATGTGCCGGTGCACTGCGGCACCAGCACACACGCACTTCAGACCTGATCTCCTGTTGTGTGAATATGCACAGCAGGGATCAGGTCTGAATTAGGCCCTATATACAGCTGTCAGTAAGGCAGGGATGTGCTGCTGCCAGTGAGGCAGGGATGTGCTGCTGGTAGTGAAGCAGTGATGTGCTGCTGTCAGCGAAGCAGTGCTGTGCTGCTGTCAGCGAGACAGGGATGTGCTGCTGTCAGCGAGGCAGGGATGTGCTGCTGTCAGCGAAGCAGGGATGTGCTGCTGTCAGCGAAGCAGGGATGTGCTGCTGTCAGCGAGGCAGGGATGTGCTGCTGTCAGCGAGGCAGGGATGTGCTGCTGTCAGCGAGGCAGGGATGTGCTGCTATAAGTGAGGTAGGGATGTGCTGCTGTCATTGAAGCAGGAATGTGCTGCTGCAGTGAGGCAGAGATATGCAGCCCACTATCTCCCTATCACCCCTGCCTGAGTCACACACTTTCCCTGTCACCCCTGCCTCAGTTACCCACTATCTCCCAGTCACCGCTGCCTCAGTCAACCACTATATCTGCGATCCCTGCCTCAGTCACCCACTATACCAGTCACCCCTGCTTTAGTCACCCACTGTCACCCTATCACCCCTGCTTCAGTCACCCACTATCCCTGTCAACCCTGCCTCAGTCACCCACTATCTCCCAGTCACCCCTGCCTCAGTCAGCCACTATCCCTGTCACCCCTGCCTCAGTCTCTTACTGTCCCTGTCACCCCTGCCACAGTCATCCACTATCTCCCTATCACCCCTGCCTTAGTCATTTATTATACCTGTCACCCACTTTCTTCCCATACTTACCCAACCCCTTCCTATCACCCCTCCCTCAGTAACCCACTATCTCACTGTCACCCACTATCTCCCAGTCACCCCGGCCTCAGTCACCCACTATCTCCCACTCATACATGCTTCAGTCACCCACTATCTCCCAGTCATCCCTGCCTCAGTCACCTACTGACACCAGTGCAGACATTTCTGCTGCGGCCTCTCCACTCTCCAGCGTGAACGTCCTGACGACTGAGGAAATCCGCTTCCTAGTTGAGGACTCCGGGAATGAACACTGCCGATATTGCTGTCAGATGACTTTCTACCCAACGGAGGATTTTTGATACTTCCAGCTTTGCCATGCAGTTTCGAGTGCCGCCTTGATGATTTGTGTACACTACCGTGGTGGCGTTGTCAGATTGTACTTGAACAGGCCTGTTCTGTACTAGAGGCAGGGCCAGTGTCAATTAATTGAACACTGCCTGCAATTCCAGAATGTATATCAGGAGGAGAGATTCCTCCCTGGTCCACCGACCCTGGAGAAAGTGTTGCTCCAACACCATGGCCCAGCCCAAAAGACTGGCATCCATTGTCAGGAGGACACAGTTGGAGATCCAGAAGGGATGGCCCCTGCTCAACTGTTGGTCCTGTAGCCACCAGCTCAGTGTCAGACGAACCTCCGGAGTCAAGGAGATCATTTGAGACATCATCCGATGAGGCAGGCCGTCCCACTTGGAGAGGATTAACCTCTGCAGAGGGCGGTAATGAAATTGAGCGTACTCTACCATATCGAAAGCTGACACCATGAGGTCTAGTACTTGCATTGCCGTGTGTATCAACACTCTTGGGCGAGAGAGGACGATACTGTCCTGAATTTTCAGGACTTTCTCTGGAGACAGAAACAATTGTTGGCTGTGTGTGTCCAGCAGTGCCCCTAGGTGCACAATGTTCCGAGCAGGGACCAGCGAGGACTTTTTTCAGTTGATGAGCCACCCGTGGACTTTTAGGAATTGGACCGCCAGTTCCAGATAACTGTGGAGAACCTCTTGGGAGTTCACCAGGATCAGCAAGTCGTCCAGATTTGGCAGGATCCTGATTCTCTGATGGTGAAGGGTCGTCATCACGGCCATGACCTTGGTGAATATCCGAGGTGCCGTGGCCAAACCAGAAGGCAGGACTTGAAATCCAAAAACAAACCAGGCACAACACTGCTTAGCTTCCATCATCAGATGAGATTGGACCAGTGGCGTAACTACTGCCCCCGCAGTCCTCGCGGTGGCTTGGGGGCGAGGGGCTGCGGGGGCGCCACTGATTTACAGCAGACTGACATGCGGACGAGCGTCCGCATGTCAGTCTGCAGTCTCCTTCCCTCCGCCGCTTTTTGGAGGGACACGGAGGGCACACAGCGCGCCTCCCTGTGTCCCTCCTGCTGCATCATCTCCGGCGGCCGCGGGTCTAATAGGGGGAAGTGCCGTCCGTGAGCTCTAATTGGCTCACGAACCGGCACTTCCCCCTATTAGACCCGCGGCCGCCGGAGATGATGCAGCAGGAGGGACACAGGAGAGACGAGCTGTGCCCTCCGTGTCCCTCCAAAAAGCGACGGCGGGGGGGGGGGGGGGTAAATATCTGGCACTGGGGGCATATATGGCACGGGGGGGGAGGGAGGAATATCTGGCACTGGGGCATTTCTGGCACTGGGGGGAATATCTAGCACTGGGGGCATATCTGGCACTGGGGGGGATATCTGGCACTGGGGCATATATGGCACTGGGGGGGAATATCTGGCACTGGGGGCATATATGGCACTGGGGGGGGGTATCTGGCACTGGGGGCATATATGGCACGGGGGGCATATATGGCACTGGGGGGAATATCTGGCACTGGGGGCATATATGGCACTGGGGGGGAATATCTGGCACTGGGGGCATATGTGTACTTGGCACATGGGAGGGACGACTATATTTGGCACTGGGGCATGTAAGTACCTGGCACCGTGGGGGAATATCTGGCACTGGGGACATATGTGGCACTGGGAGCACAGCCCTAGCAACAAGGACTACCTCCTAGCAATGAGCATGACACCCAGTGCATGAAACATCTGGCAACGAGCATGACACCCAGTGCATGAAACACCTGGCAACGAGCATGACACCCAGTGCATGAAACCCCTGGCAACGAGCATGACACCCTGAGCATGAAAACCCCTGGCACCGTGCATGGAACCAAGAGCATGAAACCCCTGGCAACGAGCATGACACCCAGTGCATGAAACCCCTGACAACGAGCAGGTAATTGAAAAGTAATTAGAAGCCTTACTGTAGGACTTAGTGTAATGGGCATTACGGTGTGTGGCATAATGTATCACGGACATTGCGGTGTGTGTCATAATGTGTCGCAGGCATTACGGTGTATGGTATACTATATCGCGGGCATTGTGATATGTGGTATAATGTCTCAGGGTCATTGCAGTGTGTGGCATAATGTATCACGGACATTGCGGTGTGTGTCATAATGTGTCAGGCATTACGGTGTGTGGTATACTATATCACGGGCATTGTGGTATGTGGTATAATGTCTCAGGGTCATTGCAGTGTGGCATAATACATAACGGGCATTGCGATGTGTGGCATAGGGTATAACAGGCAGGGCATTGCGGTATGTGTCACAGGCATTACGGTGTATGGTATACTATATCACGGGCATTGTGGTATAATGTCTCAAGGTCATTGCAGTGTGTGGCATAATGTGTCACAGGCATTGTATGTGCTATAATGTATCGGGCATTGCAGTGTGTGGCATAATGTATCACGGACATTGCGGTGTGTGTCATAATGTGTCACAGACATTGTATGTGCTATAATGTATCAGGGGCATTGCAGTGTGTAGCATAATGTATAACGGGCATTGCGATTCCTGTCATAATGTGTCACAGGCATTACGGTGTGTGGCATAATGTGTCACAGACATTACGGTGTGTGGCATAATGTGTCGGGGGCATTACAGTGTGTGCATATTGTGTCGTGCATTATTGTGTGCGGCATAATGTCTAAGGGCCATTGCAGTATGTGGCATAATGTATACTGGGCATTACTATAAGGAGGAAAAATGACAAATAATGTAAGGCGCATGAATCAGGATTATTTTTCTTTCCTGTGGTGGCCAACGTATGGGCGTGCAGGTTGCAAAACTGGGGTATAAGGTAGTCTTTTCCTGCAATGCCACGCCCCTTTATGCGAAACCACACCCACTCCAACAAAACCACGCCCCTTTTTTTGACGTGCGCGCCTTAGGCGCGCGTATATTTATCCCTTTCTTGCTCCCAATTATGGAGCATGAAGGGGGGGGGGGGGGGGCGCCGAAGAATTTTTTGGCTTGGGGGAGAAAAATTTCTAGTTACGCCACTGGATTGGACATATCCAGTGTGATGCGGCTGTAGATGATTTTTGCTGTTTCTAACTTCTACATCAATGAATAAGTTTCAAAATAGAATGCATCAAGAGAACGGTGTTGGTAGTATAAAACTACCTACAGCACCTGGTATTCCCAGGTGGTCTCACATCCAAGAACAAACCAGGCCTAAGATCAGGTGATATTGGGCATATACAGTGTGGTGTGGCGGTAGATGAGCTTAGTGGTTTCTGTTAGAGTTCTTCTACTTCTAACTACTCGTACATAAATGAATAAGCGGACGATTTATTAAACCTGGTGAAATGATAATTTGCATGGTGATAAAGTACCAGCCAATCAGCTCCTAATTGCCATGTCACAGGCTGGGTTTGAAAAATGACAGTTAGGAGCTGACTGGCTGGTACTTTATCACCTTGCACTTTATCAGTTCACCAGGCTTAATAGATCTGCCCCAATGTTTCAAAATGGAATGCATCAAGAGAACGGTGTTGGTATTGTAAAAATACACACAGCTCCTGGTATTTCCTGGTGGTCTCCCATCCAAGTACTAAAACCAGGACCAACACTGCTCAGCTTCCATGATCAGGAGAGATTGGGCAAATCCAGTGTGCTGTGGCTGTAGATGAGCTCGTGGTTTCTGTTAGAGCTCTTCTACTTCTAACTTCTGGTACATAAAAGAATATGTGTAAAAATTAAATGTACAGTACCAAGAAAAGGGTGTTGGTAGTTTAAAAACACCTAAAGAATCTGATAATACATGGAAGGGAGACTGCTTGGTAGTAACAAAGTCCAATACTGCTTTGCTTCAAAGATCAAATGAGATTGGGCATATCCAGTGTGGTGTGGCTTTAGATAAGCTTTGTGGTTTCTGTTAGAGCTCTTCTACTTCTAACTACTGGTACATTATTGAATATGTATAAGGTTGTAGTTTATCCAATATCCCTTTACTACCTTACCTCCCCCCCCCCCTCCCCTCCCCTCCCCTCCCCTCTTTATAGCTTCCTTTGTTCTCTCCTCCTCGTGTGTGCGTTATTTGTTTTCTCATACGTCCTAGAGGATGCTGGGATCACATTAAGAACCATGGGGTATAGACGGGATCTGCAGGAGACATGGGCACTTTAAGACTTTCAAAGGGTGTGAACTGTCTCCTCCCTCTATGCCCCTCCTCCAGACTCCAGTTTTAGAATTGTGCCCAGTGAGACTGGATGCACTACAGGGGAGCTCTACTGAGTTTCTCTGAAAATACTTATGTTAGTTTTTCTTATTTTCAGGGAGGCTGCTGGCAACAGTCTCCCTGCTTCGTGGAACTTAGGGGAGAGAAGTATGACCAACTTCTAGTGAGTTCAATGGCTCTGCTTCTGGCTGACAGGACACCATTAGCTCCTGAGGGTGCTGATCGCTGGGTACGCCTAGATGCCCACTCCCGTAGCCTGCCATCACCCCCTTACAGAGCCAGAAGTCAGAAGACAGGCGAGTAGCAGAAGAACAGAAGACTTCTTCTCCAGTGACGGCATTCTGAGGTACCACGCAGCGAGCGGAATGCTGTGCGCCATGCTTCCACACAAACACAGGCACTGCAGGGTGCAGGGCATGTGGGTGGGTGGGGGGGGGGCACCCTGGGCAGCATAAATTCCTCACAAAAGGCTGGCAAAAGTGGACATTAGTGCCTGGGCACTGTCCTTACCCCGCCAGCGTAATTAATTATTTGTTTCTGAGCGGGACAGAAGCGTGCCATTACAGCGGCGGGGCTTCTTCCTCACCTCACCAGCACATCTATAGAGCGTTACAAGTCTATCACTATAGAGTTTATTATTTCCCAGACTGTGTACTTTTGGCGCTGGGTTGTGAGCTAAAAAATCCTCTCTGTCCCTCTGACAGATTTACTGTAGGTCTATCCCCCATAAGCCGATGTGTCTGTGGGTACTTGGTACATGTGTGTCAACATGTCGGTGGCTGAATGTTTTTCCCAAGAGGAAACTATATTAGGAATGCAGACATATGATGGTGGCCCTGTTGGCACCACCAATAACTGACTGGGTGAAAGTTTCAATAATATCAGAGTGAGGTTGGATAAATCTGTGTCCCAGACACAGACGTAGAGAATAGATGTGATGTTCATGGCTATGCTTCTTTTCCCTCAGGCCCGCAAAAATGTTACTACACACTGATACTGACTCGGATACTGATTCCTATGTCGACCATAATATTTCCTGATTAGATCCAATATTGGCAAGGAGCATTCAGTACATGATTGTGGATATTAAGGACATATTAACATCACTGAGGACCCTGCTGTTCCTGACAAAGGGGTCTATATGTATGTATATATAGATATATAATGAAAGCTGATGTAACGTTCCTCCATCTCTGTTTGAGAAAGTCTGGGCCAGCTCGACAAGATGGTTTCAAATCCCCAAAAGGTTTCCGATTGTTTATTCATTTCCTGCTGCGGACAGAATAAAGTGGGAGTCACCCCCTGTTCTGCACGGGGCCCTGTCACAAATCCAGCGGATCGTATGCAGGAAGCTACATTATTTCTAGTTATGTAACCACGGGTACATTACTTAGACTTGCCATTACATGCGCATGGGTGAGTAGTAGTATTCAAGAATTGGTCGAATACCTTGTCTTCCGATATAGATATCTTGGAGAGATGGGATACTCCTTACGTTGGATCATATCAAGGACACTGCAGCATACTTACGACTGCAAGGGATATAGGACTCTTGAGTTCACGGGCCAATTTCATGGCAGTCTCGGATAGGAGGGCATTGTGGATTCACCAAGGGAATGCTGATGCTGACTCCAAGAAGAAAGGGAGTCTCTTCCCTATGAAGGTGAAGCCTTGTTTGGCAACGGCCTAGTTAATTTGATCTCGGCAGCTCCCGCAGGTAAGTCAACCTTCTTGCCCTATGTTCCCTCTCAACGGATGAAGACGCATCATTGTCTAACGCAGTCATTTTGTCCCAATAGATATGCAAGAAGTTAAGATTCCCCTTTCTTTGCAGGTAGAGGAAGGAGAAGAGGGAAGAGGTCTGTAGCCTCTTCAAGATCGCAGGAGCAGAGATCGTCCTCTGCTTCTGCCAAATCCACTGCATGACGCTGGGGCTCTCTTGCAGGAGCCCACACCAGTGGGGGCATGTCTAAAACACTTCAGTCAGTTCTGGATTAATTTGGACCTGGACTCGTGGGTTTTACAAATAGTGTCACAAGGGTACAAACTGGGGTTTCAAGACGTTCCCCCTCACCGATTGTTCAAATCGGCCTTAGTCAGCAGGGAGAAGGTTTTTATTCAAGCCTCTTCGTGCTCCCGAAGCCGGACGGCTCAGTCAGACCAATCTTAAATCTGAAATCCCTCAATTTCTACCTAAAGAAATTCAATTTCAAGATGGAATCTCTCAGGGTAGGGATCTCCAGTCCGGAGGAAGGAGATTTCATGGTTTTGGTAGACATAAGGATGCCTAATTACATGTTCCCGTTTAGCCACTGCATCAAGCTACCTGAGGTTTGCAATTCAGGATTGTCATTACCAATTTCAGACGTTGCCGTTTGGTCTGTCCACGGCTCCGAGGATTTTCACCAGGGTGATGGTGGAAATGATGGTTCTCCTTCGCAAGCAAGGAGTCACAATTATGCCGTACTTGGATGATCTCCTGATAAAGGCGAGATCCAGGGACCAGTTGGTGCAAAACATCTACTCTCCCTGACAGTTCTTCAACAACATGGTTGGCTCCTAAACTTGCCAAAATCGCAGTTGGTCCCAATGACGCGGTTGTTGTTTCTGGGAGTCATACTGGACACAGAAGAGGCTTTCTTCCAGTGGAAAGGCTATGGAGTTCCAGAGTCTGGTCAAACAAATTCTGAAACCAGCAAGAGTGTTAATCCATCAATGCATTCTGTTGCTGGGGAAGATGGTTGCGGCCTACGAGGCCATTCAGTTTGGCAGGTTCCATGCCAGAGTGTTCCAGTGGGACCTGTTGGACAAGTGGTCCGGATCCCACCTACACATGCACCGGAGGATAATCCTGTCTTCCAAGACCAGAATCTTACTCCATTGGTGGCTGCACAGTTCTCACCTCCTAGAGGGGCGATGGTTCGGGATCCAGGACTGGATCCTAGGGACCATGGATGCAACCCTCCGAGGCTGGGGAGCAGTCACACAGGGGGAAAACATCCAAGGAAGATGGTCAAGTCAGGAAAGTTTTCTCCACATAAATGTTCTGGAGTTAAGGGCCATTTAATAACTGCAGACACAGTACGCACTGGGACGGGTGCCCAGCATCCTCTACGGACTAAGAGAAAAGGATTTACCAGTAGGTATTAAAATCCTATTTTCTCTAACGTCCTAGAGGATGCTGGGGACTCCGTAAGGACCATGGGGATAGATAGGCTCCGCAGGAGACATGGGTACTTTAAGAAAGACTTTAGTTCTGGGTGTGCACTGGCTCCTCCCTCTATGCCCCTCCTCCAGACCTCAGTTTGATACTGTGCCCAGTGGAGACTGGGTGCTTTTCAGGAGCTCTCCTGAGCTTTCTGACAGAAAGTATTTTGTTAGGTTTTTAATTTTCAGGGAGCACTGCTGGCAACAGACTCCCTCATCGAGGGACTGAGGGGAGAGAAGCAGCCCTACTCTCTGAGTTGCAAGGTCCAGCTTCTTAGGCTACTGGACACCATTAGCTCCAGAGGGATTGGTACGCAGGATCTTACCCTCGCCGTCCGTCCCAGAGCCGCGCCTCCGTCCCCCTTGCAGAGCCGGAAGATAGAAGCCGGGTGAGTATGAGAAGAAAAGAAGACTTCAGAGGCAGCAGAAGACTTCATGATCTTCACTGAAGTAACGCACAGCACTGCAGCTGTGCGCCATTGCTCCCATACACCTCACACACTCCGGTCACTGTAAGGGTGCAGGGCGCAGGGGGGGGGGGGGGCACCCTGGGCAGCAATATAAACCTCTTTTTGGCAAAAATATAACACATATACAGCGGGGCACTGTATATATGTATGAGCCCCCGCCAATTTTACAGTTTAAGCGGGACAGAAGCCTGCCGCCGAGGGTGCGGGGCTTCTCCCTCAGCACTCACCAGCGCCATTTTTTCTTCACAGCACCGCTGAGAGGAAGCTCCCCGGACTCTCCCCTGCTTATACCACGGTAGACAAGAGAGTTGAAAAGAGGGGGGGGGGCACATAATTTGGCGCAAATTACATACAGCAGTACTACTGGGCAAACATTAAGTTACTGTGTATTCCTGGGTTATATAGCGCTGGGGTGTGTGCTGGCATACTCTCTCTCTGTCTCTCCAAAGGGCCTTGTGGGGAAACTGTCTTCAGAAAAAGCATTCCCTGTGTGTGTGGTGTGTCGGTACACGTGTGTCGACATGTCTGAGGAAGAAGGCTATATTAGAGAGGAGCAGGAGCAAATGAATGTGGTGTCTCCGCCGACAGCTGATTGGATGGATATGTGGAATGTTTTAAATGCTAGTGTAAACTCATTGCACAAAAGATTAGACATGGCTGAAGCTTTGGGACAGTCAGGGTCTCAACCCATGCCTGATCCTATGTTGCAGGGACTGTCAGGGTCTCATAAGCGCCCACTATCCCAGATTGTTGACACAGATACAGACACGGATTCTGACTCCAGTGTCGATTACGATGATGCAAAGTTACAGACAAAATTGGCAAAATCCATTCGATATATGATTATGGCAATAAAAGATGTTTTGCACATCAGAGAGGAACCCCCTGTCCCTGACAAGAGGGTACATATGTACAAGGTGAAAAAGCCTGAGGTAACCTTTGAGGGGGTCACACGAGCTGAACGAGTTATGTGAAAAAGCTTGGGAATCTCCAGATAAAAGACTGCAGATTTCCAAAAGGATTCTTATGGCGTATCCTTTCCCATCAATGGATAGGTTACTATGGGAATCCTCCCCTAGGGTGGACAAAGCATTAACACGCTTATCGAAGAAGGTAGCCCTCCCGTCCCAGTATACGGCTACCCTCAAAGAGTCTGCTGACCGCAAACAGGAGATTTCCCTGAAGTCCATTTATACACATTCAGGTACCTTACTCAGACCGGCAATTGCGTCGGCCTGGGTGTGTAGTGCTGTAGCGGCATGGACGGATACCTTATCTGAGGGGATGGATACCCTAGATAAGGATACTATTTTATTGACCCTGGGGCATATAAGAGATGCTGTCCTATATATGTGTGTATGCAAACTACAGGTGGTGCTGCAGGGCTCACACCCTTTTACTTGTCTTGTAGAGCAACTCTGGAGCTGTTTCTGGGTCCAGCTGCTGCAAGAAATCAGCTTGAATGCTTCAGGGGCTGGGGCATGGCCAACATGAGCCCACACTGATGGGGGGTGGGGGTGTATAAAGCGATTTAGGGGTCATCCAAGCGCAACCCCACAAAGGCCGCCATGCCCTGCGTGACCCTTTTCTCTTTTCATATGCAGACGAGGGTTGCAGCCAACTATGCCCACTGCTTGGATGACATCACTATATGCAAATCCATCTGCTGCAGGCCTTCCCCCAGGAATGCTTGCAGTAGTTGTTGCATTTGGTTTGTTGTTTGGGGGTGCTTCAGTATTAGGCAGCCTTCTGCCCTCCCACATTCGTCTGAAAATGTGTTCTCCCTGCAGTTGTTGTTCCCAGATGAGAGTTCCCTTGTGCTTCCTCAGTTGAATCTCCTTAACTTGACAGGGGTGTGCCCGAGCAGCCGCCCTCCACAGCCCTATCCCAACACATACTTATCTTGCATATGAGATCTCTTGATCATGAAGATAGTTCTCACAGGGTGAGGTTCATCCATTACATTTTAAAGTAGGAAGGTACAAATTACATATTCAAATTACATATATGTGCTGGATTCAAATGGTTTCCCCCCTTCCTTTCTCAATTGTGCCCATCAGCAGCTATTCTAATGTTGCTGCCAATGGGTGTGACGCATTCATTTCTTCTGTGGGGTACACTGGACTCCACAAGGATTCACATTGTATATGTACACCAGAGTAGGATCTTGATCTGAGGCACCAACAGGCTCAAAGCTTTTGACTGTTCCCAAGATGCTCAGCGCCCCCTCCTCTATAACCTCGCTTCCATGAACAGGGAGCTCAGTTTGTAGTTGGTGCCTTCAGTAGCAGGCCACTTAACAGGGGGCTGCCTCAGGCAGCCTATTCTTAGCTATTAATTTTGGCAAGAAAAGAAGAACTTTTTTTATAAGAATCTACAAGGGCTGCAGCAGGCTAGGTCTAATAGACCTCTTTACTGCAGCTCCATCACTCCCAGTGGCGCAGTATACTCCCGTGCCCCGGTTGCTGGGTCACTGCAGCGGAGGCTCCGGTTTCTTCCTAAGGTCAGTCACACACACACCGCCCTCCGGGATCACGAGGCCGCTGATGGGGGCGGGCCGTGTGCGCACTGGCGTGGACACTGATTACTGGGCAGCCGCTCCACTAGCCACCAGGGACAGTTAAGGAGCACAGCTCTGGGGTTTTTTCTCCTATATTAACCCCATTTTGTACTACCCGCAGTGCATTGTGATAGGTAATGTGGCCTGATTCAGGTTGGATCGCAATCCAACTGCAAAAACTGCTAAGAGCATACGCCTGCATTTTCTGCGGCACCCCGCAGATAATGCGATCACCTCTGCCTGTGAATCGGTGAAGGGGGGGGGGGAGGGGGGTCAACAACACTCCATTTCCAAGTCGGAGATGGAGCGGTGCGGGGGCACGGTTTCAAAATGGGGTCGGCAACGGAGAAACAGGAGGCGTGGTCAGAGCAGCTGCATGACATCACATGGGCCGGACTCTGCCAGTGGAGCCCCAGCGTCATGAGGTAGATTTTGTAGAGGCCGGGGAGGACTTCTGTTCCTGGGAACTAGCTGTGTTGTGCAGCTTTATTCCTCTGCCCCTACCTCTGGCAAGAAAGGACGCACCTCGCACTTTCTTGTTTCTTTGTGACTGAAAGGACTGCATTTGATAATGCGGAGCTTTCTTATGCTGTGAGGGAACATAAGGTAAAAAATTAGATTTTCCAACTGTAGCTGTGCGTGTTAATGCTTTGTCCATCCTACGTGAGGATTTCCATCGTAACCTATCCGTTGATGGAATAGGATACGCCATAAGAATCCTTTTGGAAATCTGCAGTCTTTTATCTGGAGATTCCCAAGCTTTTTCACATAACTCGTTCAGCTCGTGTGACCCCCTCAAAGGTTACCTCAGGCTTCTTTCCCTTGTACATATGTACCCTCTTGTCAGGGACAGGGGGTTCCTCTGTGATGTGCAAAACATCTTTTATTGCCATAATCATATATCGAATGGATTTTGCCAATTTTGGCTGTAACTTTGCATCATCGTAATCGACACTGGAGTCAGAATCCGTGTCGGTATCTGTGTCAACAATCTGGGATAGTGGGCGCTTATGAGACCCTGACAGTCCCTGCAACATAGGATCAGGCATGGGTTGAGTCCCTGACTGTCCCAAAGCTTCAGCCTTGTCTAATCTTTTGTACAATGAGTTTACACTAGCATTTAAAACATTCCACATATCCATCCAATCAGGTGTCAGCGGAGACACCACATTCATTTGCTCCTGCTCCTCTCTAATATAGCCTTCTTCCTCAGACATGTCGACACACGTGTACCGACACACCACGCACACAGGGAATACTTTTTCTGAAGACAGTTTCCCCACAAGGCCCTTTGGAGAGACAGAGAGAGAGTATGCCAGCACACTCCCCAGCGCTATATAACCCAGGAATAACACAGTAACTTAATGTTTGTCCAGTAGCGCTGCTGTATGTAATTTGCGCCGAATTATGTGCCCCCCCTCTCTTTTCAACCCTCTTCTCTACCGTGGTATAAGCAGGGGAGAGTCCGGGGAGCTTCCTCTCAGCGGTGCTGTGGAGAAAAAATGGCGCTGGTGAGTGCTGAGGGAGAAGCCCCGCCCCCTCGGCGGCGGGCTTCTGTCCCGCTTAAACTGTAAAATTGGTGGGGGCTCATACATATATACAGTGCCCAGCTGTATATATGTTATATTTTTGCCAAAAAGAGGTTTATATTGCTGCCCAGGGCGCCCCCCCTGCGCCCTGCACCCTTACAGTGACCGGAGTATGTGAGGTGTATGGGAGCAATGGCGCACAGCTGCAGTGCTGTACGCTACCTCAGTGAAGATCATGAACTCTGTGGAGCCCGTCTATCCCCATGGTCCTTACGGAGTCCCCAGCATCCTCTAGGACGTTAGAGAAACTAGGATTTTAATACCTACCGGTAAATCCTTTTCTCTTAGTCTGTTGAGGATGCTGGGCACCCGTCCCAGTGTGTACTGTGTCTGCAGTTATTAAATGGCCCTTAACTCCAGAACATTTACGTGGAGACAACTTTCCTGACTTGACCATCTTCCTTGGACATTTTCCCCCTGTGTGACTGCTCCCCAGCCTCGGAGGGTTGCATCTGTGGTCCCTAGGATCCAGTCCTGGATCCCGAACCATCGCCCCTCTAGGAGGTGAGAACTGTGCAGCCACCAATGGAGTGAGATTCTGGTCTTGGAAGACAGGATTATCCTCCGGTGCATGTGTAGGTGGGATCCGGACCAATTGTCCAACAGGTCCCACTGGAACACTCTGGCATGGAACCTGCCAAACTGAATGGCCTCGTAGGCCACAACCATCTTCCCCAGCAACTGAATGCATTGATGGATTAACACTCTTGCTGGTTTCAGAATTTGTTTGACCAGACTCTGGATCTCCATAGCCTTTCCACTGGAAGAAAACCTCTTCTGTGTCCAGTATGTGTTATGATTCCAGCACTCTGGTCAGAGAAGATCTTATGGCAAGGACCGGAGCACTGGAACGGAATGCTGGGGAAGGGAGCAGGACAGGAAAATAGCCCCTGGCGCCCTAACTCTGTTGTCTCACCCGTGTTGTCAGAAATCCCCTGCGAGACTATGGTTTCTTGAGCCCTTGGCAGCCGCGTTTGAAGGGCGGATTATGTCTGCCCAACTTCGATGCCCCCCGGTCTTAATGAGAGACAAAGGGAAACCCGAGACAGGGTGATAACAAGAGGCCCTCTAACTAAACAACCAGGCCAGGGGATAAGCAAACTCAAAACTATAATATGTGCGGAGAAACCGCCAGGAAAAAGGACAACCAAAATATCCACTTGTCCAATTCTCCTACCCGGCACCGCCGAGTACCAGAGAGGACTTGTGGAAGCGGAACCCTCCGCAAATGCTCCAAACACAAAATATAATAGGTAAAGCGGCTGAGCCGCAACACACGGCAGAGCCGCAACTCACGAACACCACTGGATATAAAACGGTGATCAGTCAGGACTCCAGGGAACCAAACGACCTCTTGGGATGAGATGACAACTCCCGAATACCGGACTTCTGCGGACTGGAATGACCGGATACAGCAGGACTGGAAACAGACTCTCAGCAAACAAAGGCAGCATGCAGGAAGCTATTACCGGCATCTGTGAGAAGCCCTGGGAGTGTATTTAACAAGGAGTACTCCAATCAGCTGCTAATGGCTGATTAGAATAAATGCCGTGCAGCTGCCTTGCTGCACGGCCAGAGAGCAGGTGAATATCTTAATTTCCTAAAGCCTAGCAACGGGGAACGCGGTCCGCCAGTGGCGTCCCCGTTGCTAGGGTCCGTGCGGCTCAGCGCGCCCGGCGTCTAGCGTTGCTAGGGAGCCGGCGGCTGTACGTGCACGGCATCTCTAGTTGCTAGGCGCCGGGCCGCGCAGACCATCAAGCGAACCCCGGCGCCTAACAGTACCCCCCCTTGAGGAGGGGTCAAGGAACCCCTAAAGCCAGGTTTCTGAGGAAATTCCCGAAAAAATGCCCTCTTGAGCCTCGGGGCATGAAGATCCTTATCCAGGACCCAAGACCTTTCCTCCGGACCATAGCCTTTCCAGTGAACCAGAAAATACAGCCGATCCCGGGACAATTTGGAATCGAGAACCTTCTCTACCAAGAACTCCTGTTGTCCCTGTACATCCACTGGAGATCTACCCTGAGAGATCTTCCGAGGAAATCTACTGGAAGAAACGTATTGTTTCAACAGGGAACAATGAAACGTATTTCCAATCCTGAGAGATCTTGGTAAACGTAACCGAAAGGCAACTGGGTTGACTCTTTTAATAATAAGAAATGGCCCAATAAATTTGGGTCCCAGTCTAGCTGAGGATTGTCGAAGCCTGATGTTGCGAGTCGACAACCACACCCTATCTCCCACCTTAAAAGTGCAAGGACGTCGGAGCCTGTCAGAAAATTTCTTCTCTCGAAAGGCCGCTTTTCTGAGAGCAAGGTGCACCTTTTTCCAAATGGCTCTGAGATGGGAGGTTAAGGTAAGCGAGGAGACTGAGGAATGATGAAAAAAAGAATTAGCTCTGGGGTGAAAACCAAAAACTGAAAAGAATGGAGACTCTTTAGTGGAGGAATGACAAGAATTATTGTAAGCAAATTCAGCCAACGTAAGAAACTCGGACCAATCATTCTGGAGTTTGGCTGAATACAAGCGCAAATATTGTTTCAATGATTGGTTAACTCGTTCGGTTTGCCCGTTGGATTGTGGGTGGTAACCGGATGTTAACGACAATTTCATCTTCAATGAGGCACAAAAACATTTCCAGAATTGTGCGATGAATTGTGGACCCCGATCAGAAACAATATCAGTAGGCAACCCATGAAGCCTGAATACATGGCGGAGAAACAAAACTGCCAACCCTTGGGCAGAAGGCAATCGGGGAAGAGCAATAAAATGAGCCATTTTACTAAAACGGTCCACTACCACCCATATGACTCGGAATCCGGCTGAAAGGGGAAGGTCAACCACAAAATCCATGGAAATATGAGACCACGGCCTGAGAGGAACATTTAAGGGCATAAGTTGCCCGATGGGCAAGGAACGGGGAACCTTATGCTGTGCACAAACCTGACATGAATAAACAAATTCCTTGACGTCTTTAGAAAGACCAGGCCACCATACTGAGCGAGAGACTAACTCCAATGTCTTAGAGACTCCTGGATGCCCTGAAACTTTGTTATCATGGAATTCCGTTAAAACAGTAACTCTCAAAAACTCAGGGACGTAAAGACGACCAGCAGGAGTAATTCTAGGAGCTTGGTGTTGAAGCTGTTTTAACTGGGTAAATAAATCTTGTGTGAGGCCCGCCCAGATGACCGAAGATGGAAGTATGGGGGTAACAGGATTGTTATTGTGAACCGGAAGAAAGCTATGTGACAGGGCATCATCCTTAGTATTCTTGGAACCAGGCCTGAAAGTGATTATAAATTTGAAACGCGTAAAAAATAATGCCCAACGTGCCTGCCGGGCATTAAGCCGCTTAGCCGATTCAATGTATTGCAGGTTCTTATGGTCAGTCAATACCGAAATAGTATGTTTTGCTCCCTCCAGCCAATGCCTCCACTCCTCGAAAGCCCATTTTACCGCCAGTAACTCCCGATTACCAACGTCATAGTTGGATTCAGCGGAGGAGAATTTCCTGGACATAAAGGCACAAGGATGTAACTCCAGAGACTCCGGATCCTTTTGAGAAAGGATAGCCCCCACTCCAACCTCCGAGGCATCAACCTCCACCACAAAGGGCAATTCCGGATTAGGATGTCTGAGGACTGGAGCCGAGACAAAGGCTTGTTTCAAGGCCCGGAAGGACAACTCAGCTTCACGCGACCAGTTGGTAGGATCCACTCCTTTCTTTGTCAGAGCTACAATGGGAGCAACCAGGTCAGAAAAAGAATGAATGAACCTCCTATAATAATTCGCAAACCCTAAAAAACGCTTAATTGCTTTTAAATTGGTGGGTTGCGCCCAACTAAGGATGGCCTGGAGTGTCTTTGGTTCCATGGAAAATCCCTGAGGGGAAATTATGTACCCTAAAAAAGATACTTCCGTGACATGAAACTCACACTTCTCCAGCTTGGCATATAAATGATTCTCACATAACTTTTGAAGAACCAGACGCACCTGGGTAACATGTTGTTCCATTGATTTAGAAAAAATCAGGATGTCGTCTAAGTAAACGACCACGAATTTCCCTAGGAAGTCACGGAGCACATCGTTAATGAGGTCTTGAAAAACTGCCGGAGCATTGGACAGGCCGAACGGCATCACCAGGTATTCGTAGTAACCCGACTGAGTACTGAAGGCCGTTTTCCACTCATCTCCAGATTTAATTCGGATGAGGTTGTACGCTCCTCTAAGGTCAATTTTAGAAAAAAATCACAGCAGAACGTAACTGATCAAAGAGTACAGAAATCAACGGCAAAGGATAGGTGTTTTTAACTGAGATCTTATTCAGGGCTCTAAAATCAATGCAAGGTCTAAGCGAGCCATCCTTTTTCTCCACAAAGAAGAAGCCTGCACTTAAAGGAGATTTTGATGGTCTAATAAATCCTTTCTCAAGGCTCTCCTTTACATAATCATTCATAGCCGCAGTTTCTGGCCCGGATAATGCATATAATCTTCCCTTTGGCAATGCGGCACCAGGAATTAACTCAATAGCACAATCATAAGGCCGATGGGGAGGCAGAATGTCCGCATTGCCTTTGGAGAAAACATCAGCAAACTCCTGGTATTCCACCGGAATGAGTTCTGGAATGATAGCTGCTACTCTGACTGGAAACGTGATACATTCCTTATCACAAAAAGTACCCCAATGTGAAATCTCCCCCGACCGCCAATCAATGGTGGGATTATGAAAGGCCAGCCAAGGGTGACCCAGAACAACTGGAACTGCTGGGCAATGTGTAAGAAAGAACTCGATTTTCTCGGAATGTAGAGCTCCTACTGTAAGTAGTACAGGGGGTGTACGGAGAGAAATAATCCCATTAGACAGCGGACTCCCATCTAAGCCATGCATGGTGACACACCTACCCAAAGGTAACTGAGGAATGCCTAAGGCCTTAGCCCAAGTTAAATCCATAAAGTTTCCTGCAGCTCCACTGTCAACAAAAGCCGACACCGAAGAACTGAGGCTGCCAAAGGAAACTTTAACTGGGACTAAAAGGGAGTTATTCCAGGAGATAAGCTGCAGACCTAGGTGAACCCCCTCACAATTCACCTGGTCAAAGCGTTTCCCGACTTGTTCGGACAATTACGAGCAAAATGTCCCTTACCCCCACAGTACAGACAAAGACCAGAATTTTGCCTTCTGGCTCTTTCTCCAGGAGACAGCCGGGAGAGACCCATCTGCATGGTCTCCTCTACGTCTTCAGGAATGGAATATACACACGGACTTGACCTTACAGGTGCTCCTTTTTCAGCCCTCCGCTCTCTGAGACGACGATCAATCTTAATAGAAAGCTCCATGAGTTTATCGAGAGTCTCAGGAGCGGGGTACTGAAGGAGACTGTCTTTTATAGACTCTGATAAGCCGAGGCGAAACTGACTGCGCAGGGCTGGGTCATTCCAGCCACAGTCGTTCGACCAACGGCGAAACTCCGTACAATAAACCTCTGCAGGATTTCTACCCTGTCTGAGAGCGCGCAACTGACTTTCAGCGGACGCCTCTCTATCAGGGTCATCATACAAGAGCCCTAAAGACTCAAAAAAAGCGTCAACTGACAACAATGCCGGATCCTCTGCTCTTAAACCAAATGCCCAGGTCTGAGGATCCCCCTGGAGCAAAGAAATAATAAACCCGACCCGCTGAGATTCAGTACCCGAGGAAGTCGGTCTTAAACGAAAATAAAGTTTACAGGATTCTTTAAAATTAAAAAACTCTTTTCTATCACCAGAAAAACGGTCAGGCAAATGCATCTTTGGTTCAGGGACTACCCTTGGGGAAGCTCGCAAAAGATCTTCCTGCGACTTCACCCGAAGAGAAAGATCCTGAACCATCTGAGTAAGTTCTTGAATCTGGCTGACTAAGAGCTGACCAGGATTTGGCCCTAAACCTGTTGGATTCATGAGGCCGATAAACTCTCACAAAACTGAATGAGAAAAAATTAAACCCCGTTTAATTTTAAGTTTTGGTATGGCCGGTAATAATGTTATGATTCCAGCACTCTGGTCAGAGAAGATCTTATGGCAAGGACTGGAGCACTGGAACGGAATGCTGGGGAAGGGAGCAGGACAGGAAAATAGCCCCTGGCGCCCTAACTCTGTTGTCTCACCCGTGTTGTCAGAAATCCCCTGCGAGACTATGGTTTCTTGAGCCCTTGGCAGCCGCGTTTGAAGGGCGGATTATGTCTGCCCAACTTCGATGCCCCCCGGTCTTAATGAGAGACAAAGGGAAACCCGAGACAGGGTGATAACAAGAGGCCCTCTAACTAAACAACCAGGCCAGGGGCTAAGCAAACTCAAAACTATAATATGTGCGGAGAAACCGCCAGGAAAAAGGACAACCAAAATATCCACTTGTCCAATTCTCCTACCCGGCACCGCCAAGTACCAGAGAGGACTTGTGGAAGCGGAACCCTCCGCAAATGCTCCAAACACAAAATATAAAAGGTAAAGCGGCTGAGCCGCAACACACGGCAGAGCCGCAACTCACGAACACCACTGGATATAAAACGGTGATCAGTCAGGACTCCAGGGAACCAAACGACCTCTTGGGATGAGATGACAACTCCCGAATACCGGACTTCTGCGGACTGGAATGACCGGATACAGCAGGACTGGAAACAGACTCTCAGCAAACAAAGGCAGCATGCAGGAAGCTATTACCGGCGTCTGTGAGAAGCCCTGGGAGTGTATATAACAAGGAGTCCTCCAATCAGCTGCTAAAGGCTGATTAGAATAAATGCCGTGCAGCTGCCTTGCTGCACGGCCAGAGAGCAGGTGAATATCTTAATTTCCTAAAGCCTAGCAACGGGGAACGCGGTCCGCCAGTGGCGTCCCCGTTGCTAGGGTCCGTGCGGCTCAGCGCGCCCGGCGTCTAGCGTTGCTAGGGAGCCGGCGGCTGTACGTGCACGGCGTCTCTAGTTGCTAGGCGCCGGGCCGCGCAGACCATCAAGCGGACCCCGGCGCCTAACAGTATGACTCCCAAAAACAACAACCGCGTCATTGGGACCAACTGCGATTTTGGCAAGTTTAGGAGCCAACCATGTTGTTGAAGAACTGTCAGGGAGAGTAGATGTTTTGCACCAACTGGTCCCTGGATCTCGCCTTTATCAGGAGATCATCCAAGTACGGGATAATTGTGACTCCTTGCTTGCGAAGGAGAACCATAATTTCCGCCATCACCCTGGTGAAAATCCTCGGAGCCGTGGACAGACCAAACGGCAATGTCTGAAATTGGTAATGACAATCCTGAATTGCAAACCTTAGGTAGCTTGAGGCAGTGGCTAAATGGGAACATGTAAGTAGGCATCCTTTATGTCTACCAAAACCATGAAATCTCAGTCCTCCGGACTGGAGATCACTGCCCTGAGAAATTCCATCTTGAAATTGAATTTCTTTAGGAAGAAATTGAGGGATTTCAGATTTAAGATTGGTCTGACTGAGCCGTCCGGCTTCGGGACCACGAAGAGGCTTGAATAAAAACATTCTCCCTGCTGACTAAGGCCAATTTGAACAATCGGTGAGGGGGAACGTCTTGAAACCCCAGTTTGTACCCTTGGGACACTATTTGTAAAACCCACGAGTCCAGGTCCGAATGAATCCAGAACTGACTGAAGAGTTTTAGACGTGCCCCCAGTGGTGTGGGCTCCGGCAAGAAAGCCCCAGTGTCATGCAGTGGATTTGGCAGAAGCAGAGGACAATCTCTGGTCCTGCGATCTTGAAGAGGCTACAGACCTCTTCCTTTTCCTTCCTCTACCTGCAAAGAAAGGGGAATCTTAACTTCTTGCATATCTATTGGGCCAAAATGACTGCGGTAGATAATGATGCGTCTTCATCCGTTGAGAGGGAACATAGGGCAAGAAGGTTGACTTACCATTGAAATGAGGATGCATCTTGCTGCCTTTCCAATGAAGCAAGTTTAATTTAGTAATAGGTGAAAAACCATCCTTACAAAGGTGTTAATCAGAGACTTGGCTTTGTGGACACTTTTCAGAGAACAAATTTGTTAGCATAAAAATAAAGCCAGAAAATGAAGAGCTGTTTAATCACTCAATTGGATTTTTCTGCCAGCATATTTTTTTTCTCTGCAACCCACTGCTAAATTGTGCTTCCTAGCTGTTTTTATAAAATCACTGAATCAAATCTAACTCTGATTACATCAGAGAAGGCCAGGTACCCTACACCATAACAGGGGGTTTGAAATTTTGACTTGTCTACTTAAATATCACCAAAATCTGATAACAAGTTTAATTACGTCCCTGGGTGGGATTGAACCACCAACCTTTTGGTTAATAGCCGAACACACTAACCGATTGCGCCACAGAGACACTTTGCAAAAAGTGCATACTGACAAAGGCTAATAGGCATACATCTAGAACGTTTCCTAGAAAAATATTAAAAAATCAATAATCTGGAGAGTTTTTGTAAGATGTTTCTTCCATCAACCAACGAAGAAACACATTGGTACTTTCCCATGATGAGTGAGTGCTTCAGGATCTCTTGCACTTACATGTGCAGCAGAGTACTGCAATGGAAGCATGCTGGACCCATAACCCAGAGGTAGGCAGATTGAAACTATCCTTTGCTATATGCATTTTTTGTTTGTTAATTTAAGTAATCAAAACTGGGATTGATATTTTTGCTCTTTTATTTTTACTTAAAGTACAATAACTTTTACCATTTTAATTTGTTTTAATAGTATATTGACAGTATAGTTTTCTTTCAAAAATCCACTTAATTTTCTTTACCCTGTTATTAAAATGGTAATTGACAAAAACAAACTACATTGTCACCAGAAGAGCAATACAAAATGTACAAGTGATATATTAAAATCATCTTTCCAGCTTGAATTTCAATGATGCATTGGGGCAACAATTTTGTGAGAAACATCTTCACCCTTAAATAAAGATTTTCGTAATTCCTTACCTGTGTGCTAATTAGATATCACCTTGTTTTCACATTAAACAGACTTCCACATGAGAAAGCAGCAAGGATGCAGTGGCGTTAATGTTTCCTGGTGTCAACCTGTATTATTTCAGTAGACATTGAAATGAGGATGCATCTTGCTGCCTTTCCAATGAAGCAAGTTTAATTTAGTAATCGGTGAAAAACCATCCCTACAAAGGTGTTAATCAGAGACTTGGCTTTGTGGACACTTTTCAGAGAACAAATTTGTTAGCATAAAAATAAAGCAAGAAAATTAAGAGCTGTTTAATCACGCAATTTGATTTTTTTGCCAGCATATTTCTTTTTCTCTGCAACCCACTGCTAAATTGTGCTTCCTAGATGTTTTTATAAAATCACTGAATCAAATCTAACTCTGATTACATCAGAGAAGGCCAGGTACCCTAAACCATAACAGGGGGTATGAAATTTGACTTGTCTACTTAAAGATCACCAAAATCTGATAACAAGGTCAATTACGTCCCTGGGTGGGATTGAACCACCAACCTTTTGGTTAATAGCCATACACACTAACTGATTGCGCCACAGAGACACTTTGCAAAAGTACATACTGACAAAGGCTAATAAGCATTCATCTAAAACGTTTCCTAGAAAAACTTAAAAAAGTCAATAATCTGGAAAGTTTTTGTAAGATGTTTCTTCCATCAACCAACGAAGAAACACATTGGTACTTTCCCATGATGAGTGAGTGCTTCAGGATCTCTTGCACTTACATGTGCAGCAGAGTACTGCAATGGAAGCATGCTGGGCCCATAACCCAGAGGTAGGCAGATTGAAACTATCCTCTGCTATATGCATTTTTTTGTTTGTTAATTAAAGTAATTCAAAACTGGGATTGATATTTTGGCTCTTTTATTTTTACTTAAAGTACAATTACTTTTACCATTGTAATTTGTTTTAATAGTATATTGACAGTATTGTTTTCTTTCAAAAATCCACTTAATTCTCTTTACCCTATTATTAAAATGGTAATTGACAAAAACAAACTACATTGTCACCAGAAGAGCAATACAAAATGTACAAGTGATATATTAAAATCATCTTTCCAGCTTGAATTTCAATGATGCATTGGGGCAACGATTTTGTTAGAAACATCTTCACCCTTAAATAAAGATTTTCTTAATTCCTTACCTGTGTGCTAATTAGATATCACCTTGTTTTCACATTAAACAGACTTCCACATGAGAAAGCAGCAAGGATGCAGTGGCGTTAATGTTTCCTGGTGTCAACCTGTATTATTTCAGTAGACATTGAAATGAGGATGCATCTTGCTGCCTTTCCAATGAAGCAAGTTTAATTTAGTAATAGGTGAAAAACCATCCTTACAAAGGTGTTAATCAGAGACTTGGCTTTGTGGACACTTTTCAGAGAACAAATTTGTTAGCATAAAAATAAAGCCAGAAAATAAAGAGCTGTTTAATCACTCAATTGGATTTTTCTGCCAGCATATTTGTTTTCTCTGCAACCCACTGCTAAATTGTGCTTCCTAGCTGTTTTTATAAAATCACTGAATCAAATCTAACTCTGATTACATCAGAGAAGGCCAGGTACCCTACACCATAACAGGGGGTTTGAAATTTTGACTTGTCTACTTAAAGATCACCAAAATCTGATAACAATGTCAATTAGGTCCCTGGGTGGGATTGAACCACCAACCTTTTGGTTAATAGCCGTACATACTAACTGATTGCGCCACAGAGACACTTTGCAAAAGTCCATACTGACAAAGGCTAATAAGCATTCATCTAAAACGTTTCCTAGCAAAACTTTAAAAAGTCAATAATCTGGAGAGTTTTTGTAAGATGTTTCTTCCATCAACCAACGAAGAAACACATTGGTACTTTCCCATGATGAGTGAGTGCTTCAGGATCTCTTGCACTTACATGTGCAGCAGAGTACTGCAATGGAAGCATGCTGGGCCCATAACCCAGAGGTAGGCAGATTGAAACTATCCTCTGCTATATGCATTTTTTTTTGTTAATTAAAGTAATCCAAAACTGGGATTGATATTTTGTCTCTTTTATTTTTACTTAAAGTACAATAACTTTTACCATTTTAATTTGTTTTAATAGTATATTGACAGTATTGTTTTCTTTCAAAAATCCACTTAATTTTCTTTACCCTATTAATAAAATGGTAATTGACAAAAACAAACTACATTGTCACCAGAAGAGCAATACAAAATGTACAAGTGATATATTAAATTCATCTTTCCAGCTTGAATTTCAATGATGCATTGGGTCAACAATTTTGTGAGAAACATCTTCACCCTTAAATAAAGATTTTCTTAATTCCTTACCTGTGTGCTAATTAGATATCACCTTGTTTTCACATTAAACAGACTTCCACATGAGAAAGCAGCAAGGATGCAGTGGCGTTAATGTTTCCTGGTGTCAACTTGTATTATTTCAGTAGACATTGAAATGAGGATGCATCTTGCTGCCTTTCCAATGAAGTAAGTTTAATTTAGTAATAGGTGAAAAACCATCCTTACAAAGGTGTTAATCAGAGACTTGGCTTTGTGGACACTTTTCAGAGAACAAATTTGTTAGCATAAAAATAAAGCCAGAAAATGAAGAGCTGTTTAATCACTCAATTGGATTTTTCTGCCAGCATATTTTTTTTCTCTGCAACCCACTGCTAAATTGTGCTTCCTAGCTGTTTTTTATAAAATCACTGAATCAAATCTAACTCTGATTACATCAGAGAAGGCCAGGTACCCTACACAATAAGAGGGGGTTTGAAATTTTGACTTGTCTACTTAAATATCACCAAAATCTGATCACAAGGTCAATTACGTCCCTGGGTGGGATTGAACCACCAACCTTTTGGTTAATAGCCGAACACACTAACCGATTGCGCCACAGAGACACTTTGCATAAAGTACATACTGACAAAGGCTAATAAGCAAACATCTAGAACGTTTCCTAGAAAAACATTAAAAAATCAATAATCTGGAGAGTTTTTGTAAGATGTTTCTTCCATCAACCAACGAAGAAACACATTGGTACTTTCCCATGATGAGTGAGTGCTTCAGGATCTCTTGCACTTACATGTGCAGCAGAGTACTGCAATGGAAGCATGCTGGACCCATAACTCAGAGGTAGGCAGATTGAAACTATCCTTTGCTATATGCATTTTTTTTGTTAATTTAAGTAATCAAAACTGGGATTGATATTTTTGCTCTTTTATTTTTACTTAAAGTACAATAACTTTTACCATTTTAATTTGTTTTAATAGTATATTGACAGTATAGTTTTCTTTCAAAAATCCACTTAATTTTCTTTACCCTGTTATTAAAATGGTAATTGACAAAAACAAACTACATTGTCACCAGAAGAGCAATACAAAATGTACAAGTGATATATTAAAATCATCTTTCCAGCTTGAATTTCAATGATGCATTGGGGCAACAATTTTGTGAGAAACATCTTCACCCTTAAATAAAGATTTTCGTAATTCCTTACCTGTGTGCTAATTAGATATCACCTTGTTTTCACATTAAACAGACTTCCACATGAGAAAGCAGTAAGGATGCAGTGGCGTTAATGTTTCCTGGTGTCAACCTGTATTATTTCAGTAGACATTGAAATGAGGATGCATCTTGCTGCCTTTCCAATGAAGCAAGTTTAATTTAGTAATAGGTGAAAAACCATCCTTACAAAGGTGTTAATCAGAGACTTGGCTTTGTGGACACTTTTCAGAGAACAAATTTGTTAGCATAAAAATAAAGCCAGAAAATGAAGAGCTGTTTAATAACTCAATTGGATTTTTCTGCCAGCATATTTTTTTTCTCTGCAACCCACTGCTAAATTGTGCTTCCTAGCTGTTTTTATAAAATCACTGAATCAAATCTAACTCGGATTACATCAGAGAAGGCCAGGTACCCTACACCATAACAGGGGGTTTGAAATTTTGACTTGTCTACTTAAATATCACCAAAATCTGATCACAAGTTTAATTACGTCCCTGGGTGGGATTGAACCACCAACCTTTTGGTTAATAGCCGAACACACTAACCGATTGCGCCACAGAGACACTTTGCAAAAAGTGCATACTGACAAAGGCTAATAGGCATACATCTAGAACGTTTCCTAGAAAAACATTAAAAAATCAATAATCTGGAGAGTTTTTGTAAGATGTTTCTTCCATCAACCAACGAAGAAACACATTGGTACTTTCCCATGATGAGTGAGTGCTTCAGGATCTCTTGCACTTACATGTGCAGCAGAGTACTGCAATGGAAGCATGCTGGACCCATAACCCAGAGGTAGGCAGATTGAAACTATCCTTTGCTATATGCATTTTTTTTGTTAATTTAAGTAATCAAAACTGGGATTGATATTTTTGCTCTTTTATTTTTACTTAAAGTACAATAACTTTTACCATTTTAATTTGTTTTAATAGTATATTGACAGTATAGTTTTCTTTCAAAAATCCACTTAATTTTCTTTACCCTGTTATTAAAATGGTAATTGACAAAAACAAACTACATTGTCACCAGAAGAGCAATACAAAATGTACAAGTGATATATTAAAATCATCTTTCCAGCTTGAATTTCAATGATGCATTGGGGCAACAATTTTGTGAGAAACATCTTCACCCTTAAATAAAGATTTTCGTAATTCCTTACCTGTGTGCTAATTAGATATCACCTTGTTTTCACATTAAACAGACTTCCACATGAGAAAGCAGCAAGGATGCAGTGGCGTTAATGTTTCCTGGTGTCAACCTGTATTATTTCAGTAGACATTGAAATGAGGATGCATCTTGCTGCCTTTCCAATGAAGCAAGTTTAATTTAGTAATCGGTGAAAAACCATCCCTACAAAGGTGTTAATCAGAGACTTGGCTTTGTGGACACTTTTCAGAGAACAAATTTGTTAGCATAAAAATAAAGCAAGAAAATTAAGAGCTGTTTAATCACGCAATTTGATTTTTTTGCCAGCATATTTCTTTTTCTCTGCAACCCACTGCTAAATTGTGCTTCCTAGATGTTTTTATAAAATCACTGAATCAAATCTAACTCTGATTACATCAGAGAAGGCCAGGTACCCTAAACCATAACAGGGGGTATGAAATTTGACTTGTCTACTTAAAGATCACCAAAATCTGATAACAAGGTCAATTACGTCCCTGGGTGGGATTGAACCACCAACCTTTTGGTTAATAGCCGTACACACTAACTGATTGCGCCACAGAGACACTTTGCAAAACTACATACTGACAAAGGCTAATAAGCATTCATCTAAAACGTTTCCTAGAAAAACATTAAAAAATCAATAATCTGGAGAGTTTTTGTAAGATGTTTCTTCCATCAACCAACGAAGAAACACATTGGTACTTTCCCATGATGAGTGAGTGCTTCAGGATCTCTTGCACTTACATGTGCAGCAGAGTACTGCAATGGAAGCATGCTGGGCCCATAACCCAGAGGTAGGCAGATTGAAACTATCCTCTGCTATATGCATTTTTTTGTTTGTTAATTAAAGTAATCCAAAACTGGGATTGATATTTTGGCTCTTTTATTTTTACTTAAAGTACAATAACTTTTACCATTGTAATTTGTTTTAATAGTATATTGACAGTATTGTTTTCTTTCAAAAATCCACTTAATTCTCTTTACCCTATTATTAAAATGGTAATTGACAAAAACAAACTACATTGTCACCAGAAGAGCAATACAAAATGTACAAGTGATATATTAAAATCATCTTTCCAGCTTGAATTTCAATGATGCATTGGGGCAACGATTTTGTGAGAAACATCTTCACCCTTAAATAAAGATTTTCTTAATTCCTTACCTGTGTGCTAATTAGATATCACCTTGTTTTCACATTAAACAGACTTCCACATGAGAAAGCAGCAAGGATGCAGTGGCGTTAATGTTTCCTGGTGTCAACCTGTATTATTTCAGTAGATATTGAAATGACGATGCATCTTGCTGCCTTTCCAATGAAGCAAGTTTAATTTAGTAATAGGTGAAAAACCATCCCTACAAAGGTGTTAATCAGATACTTGGCTTTGTGGACACTTTTCAGAGAACAAATTTGTTAGCATAAAAATAAAGCCAGAAAATGAAGAGCTGTTTAATCACTCAATTGGATTTTTTTGCCAGCATATTTTTTTTCTCTGCAACCCACTGCTATATTCACCATGCAGTATATTGTGTGAATATAGAAGTGTTGGCTGTGTTATGTATTAGAGTAATTATTGCAGCTTCCAGCTAAAATAGCAACAATGTAATTTAGTGACAAGCTGCAGAGATTAACCCTTTCTGTGGCTGCTGCACAACCTCTATTCATATCGCTGAATTCAATTAGGGAGATGTTCTCACCCCGCGAGCAAGCGCAGGTATATGCCACACTTAAATGTATGGGTATGGTCTCCATAAAATGAGCGTAGCCTTGCAGGCAAAGACTACCTTACACCCCAGTTCTTGACCCTGCACCAACAGACCTCGGCCACCACAGGGAAAAAAGTACAGTAATTTCCACCATGTTAAGCCCCACACATTATTGCCCTTTGGAACATATTATGTCACTCACCACAATATCTGTGATACACTATGCCCTACAGTAAAGCTTCTAATTACTTTTACAAAAACTGCTCAATGCCAAGAGTTTCACGTGCTGGGTGTCATGCTCATTGCCAGGGGTTTCACTCTCTGGGTGTCATGCTCATTGCCAGGGGGAACGCAGTAGGAGGTGTTATATAGTAAGCACCACTATGGCATAGTATATAGCATTATATATATTGTGAGCACTGGTGATGTTGAGTGCAGTAGAGCTGCTGCTGGGTAATTACAATTTACTACAACCACCAATATATTCTGCTGCACTATATATATGCAAAGCTAATTCTGCTGGGTAATTACAATTGACTACAACCACCAATATATTCTGCTGCACTATATCTATATTTGCAAAGCTAATTCTGCTGGGTAATTACAATTGACTACAACCACCAATATATTCTGCTGCACTATATCTATATATGAAAAGCTAATTCTGCTGAGTAATTACAATTGACTACAACCACCAATATATTCTGCTGCACTATATCTATATATGCAAAGCTAATTCTGCTGGGTAATGCAAATTGAAACAATATTGCATAGTATGTGATTTGTAAGTACTTTTTTAAAGTTTTGAATGATATAGACCCAGTTTAATCTTTGTGGAATGCCTGGTTGTTGTTTTTAAGGTAATTTATTGCCTGGCATTTGAGGGGGTGGGGTGTGGTTACAGATTTCAATTATTGGTTTCACTTGTAATAGTCTTCTACTTAAGTCCAATGGTGTAGGCTGTGCAAAGCCGTTTGGCTGTGCATTTATTGATCCAAGCGTGCATTTTTATCAAAGCGTGATAAAATTGACACATAACAGCAGCGTTCAATCAGCGTTAATTTATCTTCAGCTGATATCGATTGTGAATTGACGTTTCTTCTCTTCTTGTCACCTACAGGTAATTACAATTGACTACAACCACCAATATATTCTGCTGCACTATATCTATATATGCAAAGCTAATTCTGCTGGGTAATGCAAATTGAAACATTATTGCATAGTATGTGATTTTTAAGTACTTTTTTAAAGTTTTGAATGATATAGACCCAGTTTAATCTTTGTGGAATGCCTGGTTGTTGTTTTTAAGGTAATTTATTGCCTGGCATTTGAGGGGGTGGGGTGTGGTTACAGATTTCAATTATTGGTTTCACTTGTAATAGTCTTCTACTTAAGTCCAATGGTGTAGGCTGTGCAAAGCCGTTTGGCTGTGCATTTATTGATCTAAGCGTGCATTTTTATCAAAGCGTGATAAAATTGACACATAACAGCAGCGTTCAATCAGCGTTAATTTATCTTCAGCTGATATCGATTGTGAATTGACGTTTCTTCTCTTCTTGTCACCTACAGGTAATTACAATTGACTACAACCACCAATATATTCTGCTGCACTATATCTATATATGCAAAGCTAATTCTGCTGGGTTATGCAAATTGAAACATTATTGCATAGTATGTGATTTTGAAGTACTTTTTTAAAGTTTTGAATGATATAGACCCAGTTTAATCTTTGTGGAATGCCTGGTTGTTGTTTTTAAGGTAATTTATTGCCTGGCATTTGAGGGGGTGGGGTGTGGTTACAGATTTCAATTATTGGTTTCACTTGTAATAGTCTTCTACTTAAGTCCAATGGTGTAGGCTGTGCAAAGCCATTTGGCTGTGCATTTATTGATCTAAGCGTGCATTTTTATCAAAGCGTGATAAAATTGACACATAACAGCAGTGTTCAATCAGCGTTCAATCGAAGTGAAAAAGAAGGAAAACAGAAGCACACCAATCTAACAAAACAAAGAAAACTGAAGAACTAATAACAAATGTGAGTCACTTACTCCTCAGATCACTCACCTCCTGATTGTTGCATCTGATTACATAGCACAGAACTACCTTACTTGGACATTTCATAAACCATCCATTTCACCTACAAATGCCTGTATCTGTATTATTGTAATTTTGTTTTATAAGCACAGCTGCACCAATGCAATTTTACCTGCAAACACTTAAAACATCTAACATAATTACCATTGCTTCTTAAACCTCTCACAATCCTTTAATGTCTTACACTCCAAATACATTTCTGCACCCACTTTATCTACGCTTTTGACTCATTTCATACTAAATCTACACCCCTTGAGCCTACACTGCTTTTCTCACCTGCATTTCTGCAATTCTTCTGCTCGGATTGCCTTACAGTCTCCTCTCCTACTTCCACTACTTCAACCTATTTACCTACTTAACACTATGTCAAGGTTTTCTTATACTCCCCACATCACTCAGTGTCTACCTAATAATGTATCTTTATCCTTCCCCACTAGTCTCCTCCACCTCCTCCTCTCTCCCCTCCTCTGTCTCCCCTCCATCCCTCTGTTTCCTTCCCCCACCTTTCCTGTTACCCCACTTTTATTCACCTCTGCCCCATGGTCCTGCTACCCCACAACTCAGCCCTGCTCCCTCTCTCCCTTCCCTGTCACCTCCCCACACCCCCATCCACATCACACTGACCTCCCTCCCTGCCCACCTCCTGCAGTTTCCCCTCCTAGCTCAGGCACCCGTACCATCACTACTCTCTCATCATCCCTGCCCTCAAAGTTAATCCCACCTCATCGCTACAGCAACCCTGAAAATCTAATTCACATCTCTCCCACAAACTCATACCCCCTATCCTGTGCCCTCTGGAATGCCAGATCTGTTTGTAACAAACTGGTCCCAACTCATGACCTTTTCATTTCCAACTCCCTACACCTACTAGCCATTACTGAAACTTGGATTATGCCCTCTGACACTACTTCTGCTGCTGCTCTCTCTGCTGGGGGCCTTACATTCACACACACACCCCGACCTGGGGGTCGCCATGGGGGTGGTGTTGGGGTCCTTTTACCTTCTAGTTACTCCTACCAACTCATACCACCAGAACCATCCCTTATATTCTCTACATTTGAGGTCCACGCCATATGCCTCTTCCAACCAGTCAATCTTAGAGTAGCTGTCATTTACCGCCCCCCTGGCACTGCTTCCAAATTCATCGACAACTTTGCTTCCTGGCTTCCTCTCTTCTGACATTCCCACCATTATCCTAGGCGATTTCAACATCCCTATTGACATCCCGACACAATCCCCTGCCTCTAAACTCCTTAACCTCACCTCTTCACTTGGTCTCTCCCAGTGGACCTCCTCACCCTCCCATGTGAATGGGAGCTCACTGGATCTGGTCTTCACTCACCGCTGTGATATTTCTGATTTTTCCAACTCCCCATTTCCCCTCTCTGACCACCACCTGCTCTCCTTCAACCTATCTCTCTCGACTTCCCCATCTCTACCTCCTAAGGCTACCATCACTAAGCGTAACATTGAAGCTATTGACACCACATTCCTTTCCTCTCTGTTTGACTCACTTCTCTCTCCTATTCTCTCTCTCTCATGCCCTGAACAAGCCACTTCCACATACAATGCTTCCCTTACTTCTGCTCTTGACTCTGTTGCTCCACCAACCACTATTCACCCTTGCAAATTAACACCTCAACCCTGGCACACCAAATGCACCAGATATCTGCAAAAATGCTCATGTACTGCTGAGCGACACTGGAGGAAATCACGCTCTAAGGCAGACTTCCTCCATTTCAAACTTATGCTCTCATCCTTCAGTGCTGCCCTTTCTCTTGCTAAACAGTCATACTTCAAGAACCTCATCTCCTCCCAGTCTTCCAACCCCCGGCGCCTCTTTGCCACTCTCAACTCACTCCTCTGCCCACCTCCACCTCGTCTCCCTTCCTCACTCTCTGCTCTTGACTTTGCCACTTACTTCACATCCAAAATTGACTCCATACGTCAGGACATCACATCACACCAGACTATCAGTAACCAGCCTTCTCCCATCCCTTACCAACCCTCCCCATCCCTCGCATCAACTCTGTCATCTTTCTCCCATGCATCTGGAGAGGAAGTCATGGCCCTCATTCGTTCCTGTCCCCTCACCACCTCCCCACTTGACCCTATCCCCTCCCGCCTCCTTTGCCACCTCTCTTCTTCTGCTTGTTCCCATCTTTCCCACCTTCTCAATCTCTCCCTCTCATCAGGCACTGTCCCCTCTGCCTTCAAGCACGCTCTCATCTCTCCTATTCTTAAAAAACCTACCCTTGATCCAAACACTCTCTCCAACTACCGACCCATCTCTCTCCTCCCTTTTGCCTCCAAACTCCTTGAGCGTATTGTCTACAACCGCCTTACTTCCTTTCTTTCCTCACACTCACTGCTTGACCCATTCCAGTCTGGCTTCCGTCCTCTCCACTCCACTGAAACTGCCCTTACAAAAGTATGCAATGACCTCCATGCTGCTAAATCTAAGGGACACTACTCTCTACTTATTCTACTTGATCTCTCTGCTGCTTTTGACACTGTGGACCATCCTCTCCTACTGCAAATCCTTCACTCCATTGGTCTGCGTAACACTGCCCTCTCTTGGTTGTCGTCCTACCTTTCTGACCGTTCATTCTCTGTCTCCTCTCATGACTCCACCTCCCCCTCACTTCCACTAACTGTAGGGGTACCCCAAGGTTCTGTCCTTGGTCCTCTTCTCTTCTCTCTCTATACGTCCTCACTAGGTAAGCTCATTAGTTCTTTTGGTTTCCAATATCATCTCTATGCTGATGACACTCAAATCTATCTTTCCTCTCCAGACCTCTCCCCTACTCTCCTCACTCGTATCTCCAACTGTCTCTCTGCTATCTCTTCCTGGATGTCCCAGCGCTTTCTTAAACTTAACATGTCTAAGACCGAGCTGATCATCTTCCCTCCCTCCCGCATAATCTCACCTCCTACAATCTCATTATCTATTGATGGCACTACTATCTCCTCTACCCCCCAAGCGCGCTGTCTTGGAGTAATCCTTGACTCCTCCCTCTCCTTCAAACCACACATTCAGCACCTCTCACAAACCTGCCGTTTTCATCTAAAAAATATTTCCAGGATCAGACCCTTTCTGACCCAGGATGCTACTAAGACTCTTATCCACTCGCTGGTCATCTCCAGACTGGACTGCTGTAATCTCTTCCTGACTGGCATTCCTGACAAATACCTCTCTCCACTCCAATCTATCCTCAATGCTGCTGCCCGGCTCATTTTCCTCACCAAACGCACTACGTCCACCTCTCCTCTCTTACTAGTCCTTCACTGGCTCCCCTTCCCTTTCAGAATCCATTTCAAGCTTCTCACACTTGCTTACAAAGCCCTCACCCACTCCTCTCCCATCTACATCTCTGATCTTATCTCGCTTTACACTCCCACCCGTCCTCTTCGCTCTGCTAATGCACACCGACTCTCCTGCCTACGGATTACTTCCTCCCACTCCTACCTCCAAGATTTTTCACGTGCTGCACCACTTCTCTGGAATTCCCTACCTCTCCCCCTCAGACTCTCCACCTCTCTACAAAACTTCAAACGGGCTCTCAAGACCCACTTCTTCACCAAACCCAGCCAAATCTCATCCTAAACCTCTGTTCCATGCTCTCTATGTACCCCATCTGTCTCACCCCTGTCTGTCTACCCCTCCCTTTTAGAATGTAAGCTCTCACGAGCAGGGCCCTCTACCCTCATGTGCTTACTCTTTTCTTACTTTAATAATCTTCAGCTGCACCAAATTCAGCAGTCTTCTGCCACCTGATACTTATTCCAGTGTCATCTGCTGATGTAGCTATGTTTATTTACCCTGTATTTGTCCTATATTGTCGTCAACTGTAAGTTGCTGTTTTCCTGTTTGATTATTTGTTTATGTACTCTGTAATTGGGCACTGCGGAACCCTTGTGGCACCATATAAATAAAGGATAATAATAATAATAAATAATATAATATATAGCAGTACGGTACAGTAGGCCACTGCTCTACCTACCTCTGTGTCGTCAAGTATACTATCCATCCATACCTGTGGTGCATTTTAGAAAAAAACATGTCTCGGCAGAGCAATCTATAAATCCATCATTTTTCAGACAGCAACAGTGGGTATTGTAATAGTCACCCAATCCATCACTTTTATAGGGTTACATGCACCCACATGCTACAGCCTGTCTCAATAATTTTACTGTCACGCTGTGTGTGTTTGTGTTTTTATTTGGGTATTTTTTGTTGTTGTAGAACTACAGGTACCAGCAAGCCCGTTATTTCCCCGCCTGCTGGTACTTGAGGTTCTCCAAGTACCAGCAAGCGGGGGAGGCTTGCTGGGCCTTGTAGTTCCACAACGAAAAAACAATATTCTTTTTTTATACACATGGCTATCAGCCCGACACCCACCACCCAGGGGTGCTGGGGACAGCCTCGGGCTTCACCCCTGGCCCTTGGGTGCCTCGAGGGGAGGAACCTCTTGATTTAAGGGGTCCCCACTCCTCCAGGGAACCCCGGCCAGGGGTGACTAGTTGGAGGGGTAATGCCAGGGCCGCAGGGACCTACATAAAAGTGTCCCCCGGCTGTGGCATTATCTCTCTGGCTAGTGGAGCCCGGTGCTGGTTTTAAAAATATGGGGGACCCCTACATCTATTGTCCCACGTATTTTTGGAAACTGGACCGGTCTAAGAGCCCGGTGCTGGTTGTCTAAATACGGGGAACCCCTGTCCAATTTTTCCCCCAGTATTTAAATAACCAGGACCGGCTCAAAGAGCCCGAGGCTGGTTATACTAAGGAGGGGGGACCTCACGCATTTTTTTTAACCCATTCAGACCCTTCTCCTTTAAGTTAATGGAAGCCCTGGACAACAAAATTGCATTCATGTCCTCCTCCCTCACCCTTCCCAGTCCCAAACACTCATTTTTTTTTTCTTTAAAAATTTATAATATATAACGAGAACAATGAGCAGGCAGGCAGCGGGCATTGGCGGCATCGGACTGAGATAGAAATTAGTGGTGGAGGGCTGGGTCAGTAGATTGTGGGCGAGTTTGTAAGCCATTGGCGGTGGCAGCGGGTATCGGCTCAGAGGCAGTAGCGGGCATTGGCTAAGGGTCATCAGCAGGATTCGGCGGACATCATGGCTGTAGTGCCTCACTAGCCACTGACCTCACCGCACGCCACTGTGGGACAGATGTAACATGCAGAGAGAGGTAGATTTGGGAGGGGGAATGTCCTAGCATAACTGTTAATTGCAGTGTAATACTGTAATTCAGCTGTGCAGCATTTGTGGCTAAATGTCAAAGAAGCCAGTATTTACCCTGCATGCAAAACAATAAATGTATTTGAACATACCTCCCAACTATCCCAATTTTTGCAGGACAGTCACTTTTTTGGGGAATGTCCAGCTAACCCAAACAACCCCCACCCCTCTCCCCATGGGGAAGGGGGGGGGGGTGGAAGGCTCCCTGTAGCTTGTTGCTCTGCAAATATGCACATTGTGGGTAATTCAGACCTGATCGCTAGGGTGTGTTTTTTGCATCCCTGTAATCAGGTAGTTGTCGCCTACAGCGGAAGGGAAAATTTGCTGTGCAGGTGTGTGATCACATGTGCACAAGAGCTGCACAGCTCAGCACTTACTCAGCCATTGAGGTGACGTCACAAATCCTCCCACAAAACGCCGGGTCCCTCCAGTGTTTTTCCGGACACTCCCTAGAAACATTCAGTTGCCACCCACACAAACACCCTCTTCTTGTCAATCTTCTTGTGATCTCCGGACCGTCGCACTTACGCATTGTGGCGCATACGCATGTGCAGTGCAAACCAGATTGCCCGCTGGGTGAAAATAAATTGAAGCGATCTGGTCTGAATAAGCCTCAATCTCTATTCACGGGAGACAGAGGGGCTGGGGCATGGCCAGCAGCTCACAGAGCACCTATAATGACAAAAATGGGAGACATGGCTCATGATCGCGATATACCTGCGAAGGTACGCCCTCTACTGATTGACAGGCAGAGGCATTCGCATTTTCTGCGGGGCACCCGGAGAAAATGTAGGCACACGCACAGGATGGACCCTGCGTATATGCCCCCATCCTCTTCATAGTTTTTGCGGTTGGAACGCGTATTACGATCCAAACTGAATTAGGCCCTATGTCTTATATACACGAGCAGTGTGAAAACATCAATCGATGGGGGTAATTCCAAGTTGATCGCAGCAGGAATTTTGTTAGCAGTTGGGCAAAACCATGTGTACTGCAGGGGAGGCAGATATAACATGTGCAGAAAGAGTTAGATTTGGGTGAGTTATTTTGTTTCTGTGCAGGGTAAATACTGACTGCTTTATTTTTACACTGCAAATTAGATTGCAGATTGAACACACCACACCCAAATCTAACTCTCTCTGCACATGTTAAATCTGCCTTCCCTGCAGTGCACATAGGTGGTCATTCCGAGTTGTTCGCTCTGTAATTTTCTTCGCATCGCAGCGATTTTCCGCTTAATGCGCATGCGCAATGTTCACACTGCGACTGCGCCAAGTAAATTTGCTATGCAGTTAGGAATATTACTCACGGTTTTTTCATCGTTCTGGTGATCGTAATGTGATTGACAGGAAGTGGGTGTTTCTGGGCGGAAACAGGCCGTTTTAGGGGCGTGTGGGAAAAAATGCTACCGTTTCTGGGAAAAACGCGGGAGTGGCTGGAGAAACGGAGGAGTGTCTGGGCGAACGCTGGGTGTGTTTGTGACGTCAAACCAGGAACGACAAGCACTGAACTGATCGCACTGGCAGAGTAAGTCTCGAGCTACTCAGAAACTGCACAGAGATGTCTTATCGCAATATTGCAAATCTTTCGTTCGCAATTTTAAGATGCTAAGATTCACTCCCAGTAGGCGGCAGCTTAGCGTGTGCAATGCTGCTAAAAGCAGCTTGCGAGCGAACAACTCGGAATGAGGGCCATGGGGGGTAATTCTGAGTTGATCGCAGCAGGATTTTTGTTAGCAGTTGGGCAAAACCATGTGCACTGCATTTACGAACAGATGATTTTTTATATAAATTTTAAAATGTTAGTAAATGTGTGTTCTTTTTTCAACCTGGAAGCCCAACATCGATTAAGATCGATCTTAAATAGACCCCTGGGTTTTAAGGATAACCATGGTTGAGTCCAATGGTTAATTCACATTGACCGAAGTTCTAATTAAGTCACCTGTGCTCAAGCATGATATCCTTAAAATCTGGATTGCAATGACAGCATTTTGGAACTATGCCTAAGGGTTTAATTTTTACATTTATCCACTGACAATAAATCTACCTACAATATCCCTGTAACTGTTATGATTACAGTATTTCACTAAATAATTTAATTTGCTGAACCTTCTGTAAAAAGAAATATTAAGCTGCTGTAATTCCCAGATGCAGCAAATTTGTTAGCTAGTGGGCAAAACCATGTGCACTGCAGGGTTGGGGGGGGCAGATAATAAGAATTTACTTACCGATAATTCTATTTCTCGGAGTCCGTAGTGGATGCTGGGGTTCCTGAAAGGACCATGGGGAATAGCGGCTCCGCAGGAGACAGGGCACAAAAAGTAAAGCTTTAGGATCAGGTGGTGTGCACTGGCTCCTCCCCCTATGACCCTCCTCCAAGCCTCAGTTAGGATACTGTGCCCGGACGAGCGTACACAATAAGGAAGGATTTTGAATCCCGGGTAAGACTCATACCAGCCACACCAATCACACTGTACAACCTGTGATCTGAACCCAGTTAACAGTATGATAACAGCGGAGCCTCTGAAAAGATGGCTCACAACAATAATAACCCGATTTTTGTAACTATGTACAAGTAATGCAGATAATCCGCACTTGGGATGGGCGCCCAGCATCCACTACGGACTCCGAGAAATAGAATTATCGGTAAGTAAATTCTTATTTTCTCTATCGTCCTAGTGGATGCTGGGGTTCCTGAAAGGACCATGGGGATTATACCAAAGCTCCCAAATGGGCGGGAGAGTGCGGATGACTCTGCAGCACCGAATGAGAGAACTCCAGGTCCTCCTTAGCCAGGGTATCAAATTTGTAGGATTTTACAAACATGTTTGCCCCTGACTAAATAGCCGCTCGGCAAAGTTGTAAAGCCGAGACCCCTCGGGCAGCCGCCCAAGATGAGCCCACCTTCCTTGTGGAATGGGCATTTACATATTTTGGCTGTGGCAGGCCTGCCACAGAATGTGCAAGCTGAATTGTATTACACATCCAACTAGCAATAGTCTGCTTAGAAGCAAGAGCACCCAGTTTGTTGGGTGCATACAGGATAACAGCAAGTCAGTTTTCCTGACTCCAGCCGTCCTGGAACCTATACTTTCAGGGCCCTGACAACATCCAGCAACTTGGAGTCCTCCAAGTCCCTAGTAGGCGCAAGGCACCACAATAAGCTGGTTCAGGTGAAACACTGACACCACCTTAGGGAGAGAACTGGGGACGAGTCCGCAGCTCTGCCCTGTCCGAATGGACAAACAGATATGGGCTTTTTTGAGAAAAAACCCACCAATTTGACACTCGCCTGGCCCAGGCCAGGGCCAAGAGCATGGTCACTTTTCATGTGAGATGCTTCAAATCCACAGATTTGACTGGTTTTAAACCAATGTGATTTGAGGAATCCCAGAACTACGTTAAGATCCCACAGTGCCACTGGAGGCACAAAAGGGGGTTGTATATGCAATACTCCCTTGACAAACTTCTGGACTTCAGGAACTGAAGCCAATTCTTTCTGGAAGAAAATCGACAGGGCCGAAATTTGAACCTTAATGGGCCCCAATTTGAGGCCCATAGACACTCCTGTTTGCAGGAAATGCAGGAATCGACCGAGTTGAAATTTCTTCGTGGGGCCTTCCTGGCCTCACACCACGCAACATATTTTCGCCACATGTGGTGATAATGTTGTGCGGTCACCTCCTTCCTGGCTTTGACCAGGGTAGGAATGACCTCTTCCGGAATGCCTTTTTCCCTTAGGATCCGGCGTTCCACCGCCATGCCGTCAAACGCAGCTGCGGTAAGTCTTGGAACAGACATGGTACTTGCTGAAGCAAGTCCCTTCTTAGCGGCAGAGGCCATAAGTCCTCTGTGAGCATCTCTTGAAGTTCCGGGTACCAAGTCCTTCTTGGCCAATCCGGAGCCATGAGTATAGTTCTTACTCCTCTACGTCTTATAATTCTCAGTACCTTAGGTATGAGAAGCAGAGGAGGGAACACATACACCGACTGGTACACCCACGGTGTTACCAGAACGTCCACAGCTATTGCCTGAGGGTCTCTTGACCTGGCGCAATACCTGTCCCGTTTTTTGTTCAGACGGGACGCCATCATGTCCACCTTTGGTATTTCCCAACGGTTCACAATCATGTGGAAAAACTTCCCGATGAAGTTTCCACTCTCCCGGGTGGAGGTCGTGCCTGCTGAGGAAGTCTGCTTCCCAGTTTCCACTCCCGGAATGAAACACTGCTGACAGTGCTATCACATGATTTTCCGCCCAGCGAAAAGTCCTTGCAGTTTTTGCCATTGCCCTCCTGCTTCTTGTGCCGCCCTGTCTGTTTACGTGGGCGACTGCCGTGATGTTTTTCCCACTGGATCAATACCGGCTGACCTTGAAGCAGAGGTCTTGCTAAGCTTAGAGCATTATAAATTTACCCTTAGCTCCAGTATATTTATGTGGAGAAAAGTCTCCAGACTTGATCACACTCCCTGGAAATTTTTTCCTTGTGTGACTGCTCCCCAGCCTCTCGGGCTGGCCTCCGTGGTCACCAGCATCCAATCCTGAATGCCGAATCTGCGGCCCTCTAGAAGATGAGCACTCTGTAACCACCACAGGAGAGACACCCTTGTCCTTGGATATAGGGTTATCCGCTGATGCATCTGAAGATGCGATCCGGACCATTTGTCCAGCAGATCCCACTGAAAAGTTCTTGCGTGAAATCTGCCGAATGGAATTGCTTCGTAGGAAGCCACCATTTTTACCAGGACCCTTGTGCAATGATGCACTGACACTTTTCCTGGTTTTAGGAGGTTCTTGACTAGCTCGGATAACTCCCTGGCTTTCTCTTCCGGGAGAAACACATTTTTCTGGACTGTGTCCAGAATCATCCCTAGGCACAGCAGACGTGTCGTCAGGATCAGCTGCGATTTTGGAATATTTAGAATCCATCCGTGCTGTTGTAGCAGTATCCGAGATAGTGCTACTCCGACCTCCAACTGTTCCCTGGACTTTGCCCTTATCAGGAGATCGTCCAAGTAAGGGGTAATTAAGACGCCTTTTCTTCGAAGAAGAATCATCATTTCGGCCATTACCTTGGTAAAGACCCGGGGTGCCGTGGACAATCCAAACGGCAGCGTCTGAAACTGACAGTGACAGTTCTATACCACGAACCTGAGGTACCCTTAGTGAGAAGGGCAAATTTGGGACATGGAGGTAAGCATCCCTGATGTCCCGGGACACTATATAGTCCCCTTCTTCCTGGTTCGTTATCACTGCTCTGAGTGACTCCATCTTGATTTGAACCTTTGTAAGTGTTCAAATTTTTTTAGATTTAGAATAGGTCTCACCTAGCCTTCTGGCTTCAGTACCACAATATAGTGTGGAATAATACCCCTTTCCTTGTTGTAGGAGGGGTAATTTGATTATCACCTGCTGGGAATACAGCTTGTGAAATTTTTCCCATACTGCCTCCTTGTCGGAGGGATACCTTGGTAAAGCAGACTTCAGGAGCCTGCGAGGGGGAAACGTTTCGACATTCCAATCTGTACCCCTGGGATACTACTTGTAGGATCCAGGGGTCCTGTACGGTCCCAGCGTCATGCTGAGAGCTTGGCAGAAGCGGTGGAAGGCTTCTGTTCCTGGGAATGGGCTGCCTGCTGCAGTCTTCTTCCCTTTCCTCTATCCCTGGGCAAATATGACTCTTATAGGGACGAAAGGACTGAGGCTGAAAAGACGGTGTCTTTTTCTGCAGAGATGTGACTTAGGGTAAAAACGGTGGATTTTCCAGCAGTTGCCGTGGCCACCAGGTCCGATGGACCGACCCCAAATAACTCCTCTTCCTTTATACGGCAATACACCTTTGTGCCGTTTGGAATCTGCATCACCTGACCACTGTCGTGTCCATAAACATCTTCTGGCAGATATGGACATCGCACTTACTCTTGATGCCAGAGTGCAAATATCCCTCTGTGCATCTCGCATATATAGAAATGCATCCTTTAAATGCTCTATAGTCAATAAAATACTGTCCCTGTCAAGGGTATCAATATTTTTAGTCAGGGAATCCGACCAAGCCACCCCAGCTCTGCACATCCAGGCTGAGGCGATCGCTGGTCGCAGTATAACACCAGTATGTGTGTATATACTTTTATATGATATTTTCCAGCCTCCTGTCAGCTGGCTCCTTGAGGACGGCCCTATCTATAGACGGTACCGCCACTTGTTTTGATAAGCGTGTGAGCGCCTTATCCACCCTAAGGGGTGTTTCCCAACGCGCCCTAACTTCTGGCGGGAAAGGGTATACCGCCAATAATTTTCTATCGGGGGGAACCCACGCATCATCACACACTTCATTTAATTTATCTGATTCAGGAAAAACTACAGGTAGTTTTTTCACATCCCACATAATACCCTCTTTTGTGGTACTTGTAGTATCAGAAATATGTAACACCTCCTTCATTGCCCTTAACGTGTGGCCCTAATAAGGAATACGTTTGTTTATTCACCGTCGACACTGGATTCAGTGTCCGTGTCTGTGTCTGTGTCGACCGACTAAGGTAAACGGGCGTTTTAAAACCCCTGACGGTGTTTTTGAGACGTCTGGACCGGTACTAATTGTTTGTCGGCCGTCTCATGTCGTCAACCGACCTTGCAGCGTGTTGACATTATCACGTAATTCCCTAAATAAGCCATCCATTCCGGTGTCGACTCCCTAGAGAGTGACATCACCATTACAGGCAATTGCTCCGCCTCCTCACCAACATCGTCCTCATACATGTCGACACACACGTACCGACACACAGCACACACACAGGGAATGCTCTGATAGAGGACAGGACCCACTAGCCCTTTGGAGAGACAGAGGGAGAGTTTGCCAGCACACACCAAAAAACGCTATAATTATATAGGGACAACCTTATATAAGTGTTTTCCCTTATAGCATCTTTTTATATATTTCTAACGCCAAATTAGTGCCCCCCCTCTCTGTTTTAACCCTGTTTCTGTAGTGCAGTGCAGGGGAGAGCCTGGGAGCCTTCCCTCCAGCCTTTCTGTGAGGGAAAATGGCGCTGTGTGCTGAGGAGATAGGCCCCGCCCCTTTTTCGGCGGGCTCGTCTCCCGCTCTTCAACGGATTCTGGCAGGGGTTAAATATCTCCATATAGCCCCCGGAGGCTATATGTGAGGTATTTTATGCCAAAAAATAGGTTTACATTGCCTCCCAGGGCGCCCCCCTCCCAGCGCCCTGCACCCTCAGTGACTGCCGTGTGAAGTGTGCTGAGAGCAATGGCGCACAGCTGCAGTGCTGTGCGCTACCTTAAGAAGACTGAGGAGTCTTCTGCCGCCGATTCTGGACCTTCTTCTCTTTTCAGCATCTGCAAGGGGGCCGGCGGCGAGGCTCCGGTGACCATCCAGGCTGTACCAGTGATCGTCCCTCTGGAGCTAATGTCCAGTAGCCAAAGAAGCCAATCCATCCTGCACGCAAGTGAGTTCACTTCTTCTCCCCTAAGTCCCTCGTTGCAGTGATCCTGTTGCCAGCAAGACTCACTGTAAAATAAAAAACCTAAGCTAAACTTTTCTAAGCAGCTCTTTAGGAGAGCCACCTAGATTGCACCCTTCTCGGCCGGGCACAAAAATCTAACTGAGGCTTGGAGGAGGGTCATAGGGGGAGGAGCCAGTGCACACCACCTGATCCTAAAGCTTTACTTTTTGTGCCCTGTCTCCTGCGGAGCCGCTATTCCCCATGGTCCTTTCAGGAACCCCAGCATCCACTAGGACGATAGAGAAATAACATTTGCAGAGAGATTTAGGTGGGTTATATTGTTTGTGTGCAGGGTAAATACTGGCTGTTTTGTTTTTACACTGCAATTTAGATTTCAGTTTGAACACACAGCACCAAAATCTAACTCTCTCTGCACATATTATACACCCCCCCCTGCAGTGTACATGGTTTTAGCTAATAAATTTGCTGCTGTGATCAGATCTGAGTTAAGCCCTATGTATTTGGCACTGGCAAAGGGTTAGAGGCCTTGCTGTAGAGCTCACACCTTTCTTATCATGCATTGTAATATTTCCTATGTCCTGATGTTGTGCTCTCTGCTCCATCCAAGTAAACAGCAATGTAGCATGGCTATCAAAGAGCGTGAAGATTGCAGATTTCCTGGGATTAATGCTAAGAAATGCTATTCCAGAGGCTGCTGCTTTAATTCAAGTGTCACTGGGGTTAAATGGTGTTTTTACCTTAAAAACACAGGTAGAGTATATAGTACAGTGGTAAAGTGGGAGCATGTAGTGCTATTGATTACAGATTTGATGGAGCTTAAACATGGATAAGGTCCATGGCTCTAAGAGTTTATCTTGTGTATCCTTTATTCTTAGTCATGGTCAGATAAGATTAGAAAATACCATTTAAGTGGAAATTTCCTGTTAGCTGTTTTTCAGTTTGCTCAACTGTCTGATTAACTGGTCCTAAAAAAGGACCAAAGGAGCTAAATTGCCCTGTGATCTAGCTAAATTGCCCCAGTTAAAAAAAAAAAAAACTAAGCTGCTGTAATTCCTGGATGTTTCCTTACTGCATCAACAGGAAGTGACAAGAAACAATGTAATGTGGAACCGTACAGCAGAAGGGATTGCGGCTACCCCACAATAAGTGCAGCGGAATGTAAGAAGAGGAATTGTTGCTTTGACTGCAGCATTCCCGGGGTTAACTGGTGTTTCTTCAAGTCACAAGGTATGGAGCTGCTGTATAGTTACTCGCAAGTCAGTAGTTGTATGATGCTCACACCTGTTAAACTGGATACACACAGAATGCCCTACACAGGGGGTGAAATGAGCGCCCCCCCCCCACCCCCCGTACGCTCAGCACACATCACGCTGTGCTGAGCGGGGGCAGAGATGTGTGCTGAGCAGTTCGCTCAGCACACATCTCTCCCCAAAATCGGGCCGTGAATACGGACCTTTAAACTGGATCCACACTTAGATTATCTGTCAAATTTTTTTTTTCTAGTTGAAACAAAATTATGCTAATATGTGGCAGCAAATGACAATTGACCATTTGCTCACAAACACTGGAAAACATCCAAAAATGGTCATTTAGATAAATTGGTTAAATCCATTTCATTTAGCTAATTTATCCAAACTACCTTTATTGTATCTCTGTGGGTGAATGATGCGTGGGTCAGTGTTGAGGGTGGTGGAGGAGATGGGTAATAGGCACAGCAGGGTGTGGACAGTCAAATAGTGTGCTTAGAGGTTCAGAGTCATTGTATGAGACTCTGGCAACAGTGACTTGATGAGTCTGGTGTCCATAGGGTGGGACGCATTAACCTTTTTATGCTATTGAAATAGTTCTCCTCCTGACCGACGCAGTTCCTTGCTCCGAGGTTGGTGTATTGTCCTGTTGCAGCGCCTCTCCACTGTGGTCACAGTGAGCTGTGTGGTGTTGCTGGCGCATGCCAATCTCCCCCCAACCTCCCTCTTGCATTTCAGACCTACGTACGCATGATGGGATCTTGTATGATATGCTGCGCATTGGAAAATTCATGGCTATGCCGTGTAGATGATGGTCTAACAGGAGGTTTTAAAATTTTCTTTCTAGTGTCCTTCGTTTGGGAGAAAAATGCAATGGTACAAGACAGCTTTTCCTTGCCAATATCTCTCTTTTGCAAAGAGCTGCGCATTGGAAAATTCAGGGCTATATCGTGTAGATGATGGCCTAACAGGAGGCTTTAAAATTTTAATTCTAGTGTCCTTCGTTTGGGAGCAAAATGCAAAGGTACAAGACAGCTTTTCCTTGCCAATATCTCTCTTTTGCAAAGAGCTGCGCATTGGAAAATTCAGGGCTATGTCGTGTAGATGATGGCCTAACAGGAGGCTTTAAAATTTTCTTTCTAGTTTCCTTCGTTTGGGAGAAAAATGCAATGGTACAAGAAAGCTTTTCCTTGCCAATATCTCTCTTTTGCAAAGAGCTACGCATTGGAAAATTCAGGGCTATGTCGTGTAGATGATGGCCTAACAGGAGGCTTTAAAATTTTCTTTCTAGTTTCCTTCGTTTGGGAGAAAAATGCAATGGTACAAGAAAGCTTTTCCTTGCCAATATCTCTCTTTTGCAAAGAGCTACGCATTGGAAAATTCAGGGCTATGTCGTGTAGATGATGGCCTAACAGGAGTCTTTAAAATTTTCTTTCTAGTGACCTTCGTTTGGGAGAAAAATGCAAAGGTACAAGACAGCTTTTCCTTGCCAATATCTCTCTTTTGCAAAGAGCTGCGCATTGGAAAATTCAGGGCTATGTCGTGTAGATGATGGCCTAACAGGAGGCTTTAAAATTTTAATTCTAGTGTCCTTCGTTTGGGAGAAAAATGCAAAGGTACAAGACAGCTTTTCCTTGCCAATATCTCTTTTTGCAAAGAGCTGCGCATTGGAAAATTCAGGGCTTTGTCGTGTAGATGATGGCCTAACAGGAGGCTTTAACATTTTCTTTATAGTGTCCTTCGTTTGGGAGAAAAATGCAATGGTACAAGACAGCTTTTCCTTGCCAATATCTCTCTTTTGCAAAGAGCTGCGCATTGGAAAATTCAGGGCTATGTCGTGTAGATGATGGTCTAACAGGAGGCTTTAAAATTTTCTTTCTAGTGTCCTTCGTTTGGGAGAAAAATGCAATGGTACAAGACAGCTTTTCCTTGCCAATATCTCTCTTTTGCAAAGAGCTGCGCATTTGAAAATTCAGGGCTATGTCGTGTAGATGATGGCCTAACAGGAGGCTTAAAAATTTTCTTTCTAGTGTCCTTCGATTGGGAGAAAAATGCAAAGGTACAAGACAGCTTTTCCTTGCCAATATCTCTCGTTTGCAAAGAGCTGCGCATTTGAAAATTCAGGGCTATGTCGTGTAGATGATGGCCTAACAGGAGGCTTTAAAATTTTAATTCTAGTGTCCTTCGTTTGGGAGAAAAATGCATTGGTACAAGACAGCTTTTCCTTGCCAATATCTCTCTTTTGCAAAGAGCTGCGCATTGGAAAATTCAGGGCTATGTCGTGTAGATGATGGTCTAACAGGAGGCTTTAAAATTATCTTTCTAGTGTCCTTCGTTTGGGAGAAAAATGCAATGGTACAAGACAGCTTTTCCTTGCCAATATCTCTCTTTTGCAAAGAGCTGCGCATTGGAAAATTCAGGGCTATGTCGTGTAGATGATGGCCTAACAGGAGGCTTTAACATTTTCTTTCTAGTGTCCTTCGTTTGGGAGAAAAATGCAATGGTACAAGACAGCTTTTCCTTGCCAATATCTCTCTTTTGCAAAGAGCTGCGCATTGGAAAATTTAGGGCTATGTCGTGTAGATGATGGTCTAAAAGGAGGCTTTAAAATTTTCTTTCTAGTGTCCTTCGTTTGGGAGAAAAATGCAATGGTACAAGACAGCTTTTCCTTGCCAATATCTCTCTTTTGCAAAGAGCTGCGCATTGGAAAATTCAGGGCTATGTCGTGTAGATGATGGCCTAACATGAGGCTTTAAAATTTTCTTTCTAGTGTCCTTCCTTTGGGAGAAAAATGCAAAGGTACAAGACAGCTTTTCCTTGCCAATATCTCTCGTTTGCAAAGAGCTGCGCATTGGAAAATTCAGGGCTATATCGTATAGATGATGGCCTAACAGGAGGCTTTAAAATTTTAATTCTAGTGTCCTTCGTTTGGGAGAAAAATGCAAAGGTACAAGACAGCTTTTCCTTGCCAATATCTCTCTTTTGCAAAGAGCTGAGCATTGGAAAATTCATGGCTATGCCGTGTAGATGATGGTCTAACAGGAGGCTTTAAAATTTTAATTCTAGTGTCCTTCGTTTGGGAGAAAAATGCAATGGTACAAGAAAGCTTTTCCTTGCCAATATCTCTCTTTTGCAAAGAGCTGCGCATTGGAAAATTCAGGGCTATGTCGTGTAGATGATGGCCTAACAGGAGGCTTTAAAATTTTCTTTCTAGTGTCCTTCGTTTGGGAGAAAAATGCAAAGGTACAAGACAGCTTTTCCTTGCCAATATCTCTCTTTTGCAAAGAGCTGCCATTGGAAAATTCAGGGCTATATCGTGTAGATGATGGCCTAACAAGGAGGCTTTAAAATTTTAATTCTAGTGTCCTTCGTTTGGGAGAAAAATGCAATGGTACAAGAAAGCTTTTCCTTGCCAATATCTCTCTTTTGCAAAGAGCTGCGCATTGGAAAATTCAGGGCTATGTCGTGTAGATGATGGCCTAACAGGAGGCTTTAAAATTTTCTTTCTAGTGTCCTTCGTTTGGGAGAAAAATGCAAAGGTACAAGACAGCTTTTCCTTGCCAATATCTCTCTTTTGCAAAGAGCTACGCATTGGAAAATTCAGGGCTATGTCGTGTAGATGATGGTCTAACAGGAGGCTTTAAAATTTTCTTTCTAGTGTCCTTCGTTTGGGAGAAAAATGCAATGGTACAAGACAGCTTTTCCTTGCCAATATCTCTCTTTTGCAAAGAGCTGCGCATTGGAAAATTCAGGGCTATGTCGTGTAGATGATGGCCTAACAGGAGGCTTTAACATTTTCTTTCTAGTGTCCTTCGTTTGGGAGAAAAATGCAATGGTACAAGACAGCTTTTCCTTGCCAATATCTCTCTTTTGCAAAGAGCTGCGCATTGGAAAATTCAGGGCTATGTCGTGTAGATGATGGTCTAACAGGAGGCTTTAAAATTTTCTTTCTAGTGTCCTTCGTTTGGGAGAAAAATGCAATGGTACAAGACAGCTTTTCCTTGCCAATATCTCTCTTTTGCAAAGAGCTGCGCATTGGAAAATTCAGGGCTATGTCGTGTAGATGATGGCCTAACAGGAGGCTTTAAAATTTTCTTTCTAGTGTCCTTCGTTTGGGAGAAAAATGCAAAGGTACAAGACAGCTTTTCCTTGCCAATATCTCTCGTTTGCAAAGAGCTGCGCATTGGAAAATTCAGGGCTATATCGTGTAGATGATGGCCTAACAGGAGGCTTTAAAATTTTAATTCTAGTGTCCTTCGTTTGGGAGAAAAATGCAAAGGTACAAGACAGCTTTTCCTTGCCAATATCTCTCTTTTGCAAAGAGCTGCGCATTGGAAAATTCATGGCTATGCCGTGTAGATGATGGTCTAACAGGAGGCTTTAAAATTTTTATTCTAGTGTCCTTCTTTTGGGAGAAAAATGCAATGGTACAAGAAAGCTTTCCCTTGCCAATATCTCTCTTTTGCAAAGAGCTGCGCATTGGAAAATTCAGGGCTATGTCGTGTAGATGATGGCCTAACAGGAGGCTTTAAAATTTTCTTTCTAGTGTCCTTCGTTTGGGAGAAAAATGCAAAGGTACAAGACAGCTTTTCCTTGCCAATATCTCTCTTTTGCAAAGAGCTGCGCATTGGAAAATTCAGGGCTATATCGTGTAGATGATGGCCTAACAGGAGGCTTTAAAATTTTAATACTAGTGTCCTTCGTTTGGGAGAAAAATGCAATGGTACAAGAAAGCTTTTCCTTGCCAATATCTCTCTTTTGCAAAGAGCTGCGCATTGGAAAATTCAGGGCTATGTCGTGTAGATGATGGCCTAACAGGAGGCTTTAAAATTTTCTTTCTAGTGTCCTTCGTTTGGGAGAAAAATGCAAAGGTACAAGACAGCTTTTCCTTGCCAATATCTCTCTTTTGCAAAGAGCTACGCATTGGAAAATTCAGGGCTATGTTGTGTAGATGATGGTCTAACAGGAGGCTTTAAAATTTTCTTTCTAGTGTCCTTCGTTTGGGAGAAAAATGCAATGGTACAAGACAGCTTTTCCTTGCCAATATCTCTCTTTTGCAAAGAGCTGCGCATTGGAAAATTCAGGGCTATGTCGTGTAGATGATGGCCTAACAGGAGGCTTTAAAATTTTCTTTCTAGTGTCCTTCGTTTGGGAGAAAAATGCAAAGGTACAAGACAGCTTTTCCTTGCCAATATCTCTCGTTTGCAAGGAGCTGCGCATTGGAAAATTCAGGGCTATATCGTGTAGATGATGGCCTAACAGGAGGCTTTAAAATTTTAATTCTAGTGTCCTTCGTTTGGGAGAAAAATGCAATGGTACAAGACAGCTTTTCCTTGCCAATATCTCTCTTTTGCAAAGAGCTGCGCATTGGAAAATTCAGGGCTATGTCGTGTAGATGATGGTCTAACAGGAGGCTTTAACATTTTCTTTCTAGTGTCCTTCGTTTGGGAGAAAATTGCAATGGTACAAGACAGCTTTTCCTTGCCAATATCTCTCTTTTGCAAAGAGCTGCGCATTGGAAAATTCAGGGCTATGTCGTGTAGATGATGGCCTAACAGGAGGCTTTAAAATTTTCTTTCTAGTGTCCTTCGTTTGGGAGAAAAATGCAAAGGTACAAGACAGCTTTTCCTTGCCAATATCTCTCTTTTGCAAAGAGCTGCGCATTGGAAAATTCAGGGCTATATCGTGTAGATGATGGCCTAACAGGAGGCTTTAAAATTTTAATTCTAGTGTCCTTCGTTTGGGAGAAAAATGCAATGGTACAAGACAGCTTTTCCTTGCCAATATCTCTCTTTTGCAAAGAGCTGCGCATTGGAAAATTCATGGCTATGCCGTGTAGATGATGGTCTAACAGGAGGCTTTAAAATGTTCTTTCTAGTGTCCTTCGTTTGGGAGAAAAATGCAAAGGTACAAGACAGCTTTTCCTTGCCAATATCTCTCGTTTGCAAAGAGCTGCGCATTGGAAAATTCAGGGCTATATCGTGTAGATGATGGCCTAACAGGAGGCTTTAAAATTTTAATTCTAGTGTCCTTAGTTTGGGAGAAAAATGCAATGGTACAAGACAGCTTTTCCTTGCCAATATCTCTCTTTTGCAAAGAGCTGCGCATTGGAAAATTCAGGGCTATGCCGTGTAGATGATGGTCTAACAGGAGGCTTTAAAATTTTAATTCTAGTGTCCTTCGTTTGGGAGAAAAATGCAATGGTACAAGAAAGCTTTTCCTTGCCAATATCTCTCTTTTGCAAAGAGCTGCGCATTGGAAAATTCAGGGCTATGTCGTGTAGATGATGGCCTAACAGGAGGCTTTAAAATTTTCTTTCTAGTGTCCTTCGTTTGGGAGAAAAATGCAAAGGTACAAGACAGCTTTTCCTTGCCAATATCTCTCTTTTGCAAAGAGCTGCGCATTGGAAAATTCAGGGCTATATCGTGTAGATGATGGCCTAACAGGAGGCTTTAAAATTTTAATTCTAGTGTCCTTCGTTTGGGAGAAAAATGCAATGGTACAAGAAAGCTTTTCCTTGCCAATATCTCTCTTTTGCAAAGAGCTGCGCATTGGAAAATTCAGGGCTATGTCGTGTAGATGATGGCCTAACAGGAGGCTTTAAAATTTTCTTTCTAGTGTCCTTCGTTTGGGAGAAAAATGCAATGGTACAAGACAGCTTTTCCTTGCCAATATCTCTCTTTTGCAAAGAGCTGCGCATTGGAAAATTCAGGGCTATGTCGTGTAGATGATGGTCTAACAGGGGGCTTTAAAATTTTCTTTCTAGTGTCCTTCGTTTGGGAGAAAAATGCAATGGTACAAGACAGCTTTTCCTTGCCAATATCTCTCTTTTGCAAAGAGCTGCGCATTGGAAAATTCAGGGCTATGTCGTGTAGATGATGGCCTAACAGGAGGCTTTAAAATTTTCTTTCTAGTGTCCTTCGATTGGGAGAAAAATGCAAAGGTACAAGACAGCTTTTCCTTGCCAATATCTCTCGTTTGCAAAGAGCTGCGCATTGGAAAATTCAGGGCTATATCGTGTAGATGATGGCCTAACAGGAGGCTTTAAAATTTTAATTCTAGTGTCCTTCGTTTGGGAGAAAAATGCAATGGTACAAGAAAGCTTTTCCTTGCCAATATCTCTCTTTTGCAAAGAGCTGCGCATTGGAAAATTCAGGGCTATGTCGTGTAGATGATGGTCTAACAGGGGGCTTTAAAATTTTCTTTCTAGTGTCCTTCGTTTGGGAGAAAAATGCAATGGTACAAGACAGCTTTTCCTTGCCAATATCTCTCTTTTGCAAAGAGCTGCGCATTGGAAAATTCAGGGCTATGTCGTGTAGATGATGGCCTAACAGGAGGCTTTAAAATTTTCTTTCTAGTGTCCTTCGATTGGGAGAAAAATGCAAAGGTACAAGACAGCTTTTCCTTGCCAATATCTCTCGTTTGCAAAGAGCTGCGCATTGGAAAATTCAGGGCTATATCGTGTAGATGATGGCCTAACAGGAGGCTTTAAAATTTTAATTCTAGTGTCCTTCGTTTGGGAGAAAAATGCAATGGTACAAGACAGCTTTTCCTTGCCAATATCTCTCTTTTGCAAAGAGCTGCGCATTGGAAAATTCAGGGCTATGTCGTGTAGATGATGGTCTAACAGGAGGCTTTAAAATTTTCTTTCTAGTGTCCTTCGTTTGGGAGAAAAATGCAATGGTACAAGACAGCTTTTCCTTGCCAATATCTCTCTTTTGCAAAGAGCTGCGCATTGGAAAATTCAGGGCTATGTCGTGTAGATGATGGCCTAACAGGAGGCTTTAAAATTTTCTTTCTAGTGTCCTTCGTTTGGGAGAAAAATGCAAAGGTACAAGACAGCTTTTCCTTGCCAATATCTCTCGTTTGCAAAGAGCTGCGCATTGGAAAATTCAGGGCTATATCGTGTAGATGATGGCCTAACAGGAGGCTTTAAAATTTTAATTCTAGTGTCCTTCGTTTGGGAGAAAAATGCAAAGGTACATGACAGCTTTTCCTTGCCAATATCTCTCTTTTGCAAAGAGCTGCGCATTGGAAAATTCATGGCTATGCCGTGTAGATGATGGTCTAACAGGAGGCTTTAAAATTTTAATTCTAGTGTCCTTCGTTTGGGAGAAAAATGCAATGGTACAAGAAAGCTTTTCCTTGCCAATATCTCTCTTTTGCAAAGAGCTGCGCATTGGAAAATTCAGGGCTATGTCGTGTAGATGATGGCCTAACAGGAGGCTTTAAAATTTTCTTTCTAGTGTCCTTCGTTTGGGAGAAAAATGCAAAGGTACAAGACAGCTTTTCCTTGCCAATATCTCTCTTTTGCAAAGAGCTGCGCATTGGAAAATTCAGGGCTATATCGTGTAGATGATGGCCTAACAGGAGGCTTTAAAATTTTAATTCTAGTGTCCTTCGTTTGAGAGAAAAATGCAATGGTACAAGAAAGCTTTTCCTTGCCAATATCTCTCTTTTGCAAAGAGCTGCGCATTGGAAAATTCAGGGCTATGTCGTGTAGATGATGGCCTAACAGGAGGCTTTAAAATTTTCTTTTTAGTGTCCTTCGTTTGGGAGAAAAATGCAAAGGTACAAGACAGCTTTTCCTTGCCAATATCTCTCTTTTGCAAAGAGCTACGCATTGGAAAATTCAGGGCTATGTCGTGTAGATGATGGTCTAACAGGAGGCTTTAAAATTTTCTTTCTAGTGTCCTTCGTTTGGGAGAAAAATGCAATGGTACAAGACAGCTTTTCCTTGCCAATATCTCTCTTTTGCAAAGAGCTGCGCATTGGAAAATTCAGGGCTATGTCGTGTAGATGATGGCCTAACAGGAGGCTTTAAAATTTTCTTTCTAGTGTCCTTCGTTTGGGAGAAAAATGCAAAGGTACAAGACAGCTTTTCCTTGCCAATATCTCTCGTTTGCAAAGAGCTGCGCATTGGAAAATTCAGGGCTATATCGTGTAGATGATGGCCTAACAGGAGGCTTTAAAATTTTAATTCTAGTGTCCTTCGTTTGGGAGAAAAATGCAAAGGTACAAGACAGCTTTTCCTTGCCAATATCTCTCTTTTGCAAAGAGCTGCGCATTGGAAAATTCATGGCTATGCCGTGTAGATGATGGTCTAACAGGAGGCTTTAAAATTTTAATTCTAGTGTCCTTCGTTTGGGAGAAAAATGCAATGGTACAAGAAAGCTTTTCCTTGCCAATATCTCTCTTTTGCAAAGAGCTGCGCATTGGAAAATTCAGGGCTATGTCGTGTAGATGATGGCCTAACAGGAGGCTTTAAAATTTTCTTTCTAGTGTCCTTCGTTTGGGAGAAAAATGCAAAGGTACAAGACAGCTTTTCCTTGCCAATATCTCTCTTTTGCAAAGAGCTGCGCATTGGAAAATTCAGGGCTATATCGTGTAGATGATGGCCTAACAGGAGGCTTTAAAATTTTAATTCTAGTGTCCTTCGTTTGGGAGAAAAATGCAATGGTACAAGAAAGCTTTTCCTTGCCAATATCTCTCTTTTGCAAAGAGCTGCGCATTGGAAAATTCAGGGCTATGTCGTGTAGATGATGGCCTAACAGGAGGCTTTAAAATTTTCTTTTTAGTGTCCTTCGTTTGGGAGAAAAATGCAAAGGTACAAGACAGCTTTTCCTTGCCAATATCTCTCTTTTGCAAAGAGCTACGCATTGGAAAATTCAGGGCTATGTCGTGTAGATGATGGTCTAACAGGAGGCTTTAAAATTTTCTTTCTAGTGTCCTTCGTTTGGGAGAAAAATGCAATGGTACAAGACAGCTTTTCCTTGCCAATATCTCTCTTTTGCAAAGAGCTGCGCATTGGAAAATTCAGGGCTATGTCGTGTAGATGATGGCCTAACAGGAGGCTTTAAAATTTTCTTTCTAGTGTCCTTCGTTTGGGAGAAAAATGCAAAGGTACAAGACAGCTTTTCCTTGCCAATATCTCTCGTTTGCAAAGAGCTGCGCATTGGAAAATTCAGGGCTATATCGTGTAGATGATGGCCTAACAGGAGGCTTTAAAATTTTAATTCTAGTGTCCTTCGTTTGGGAGAAAAATGCAAAGGTACAAGACAGCTTTTCCTTGCCAATATCTCTCTTTTGCAAAGAGCTGCGCATTGGAAAATTCATGGCTATGCCGTGTAGATGATGGTCTAACAGGAGGCTTTAAAATTGTAATTCTAGTGTCCTTCGTTTGGGAGAAAAATGCAATGGTACAAGAAAGCTTTTCCTTGCCAATATCTCTCTTTTGCAAAGAGCTGCGCATTGGAAAATTCAGGGCTATGTCGTGTAGATGATGGCCTAACAGGAGGCTTTAAAATTTTCTTTCTAGTGTCCTTCGTTTGGGAGAAAAATGCAAAGGTACAAGACAGCTTTTCCTTGCCAATATCTCTCTTTTGCAAAGAGCTACGCATTGGAAAATTCAGGGCTATGTCGTGTAGATGATGGTCTAACAGGAGGCTTTAAAATTTTCTTTCTAGTGTCCTTCGTTTGGGAGAAAAATGCAATGGTACAAGACAGCTTTTCCTTGCCAATATCTCTCTTTTGCAAAGAGCTGCGCATTGGAAAATTCAGGGCTATGTCGTGTAGATGATGGCCTAACAGGAGGCTTTAAAATTTTCTTTCTAGTGTCCTTCGTTTGGGAGAAAAATGCAAAGGTACAAGACAGCTTTTCCTTGCCAATATCTCTCGTTTGCAAAGAGCTGCGCATTGGAAAATTCAGGGCCAAATCGTGTAGATGATGGCCTAACAGGAGGCTTTAAAATTTTAATTCTAGTGTCCTTCGTTTGGGAGAAAAATGCAATGGTACAAGACAGCTTTTCCTTGCCAATATCTCTCTTTTGCAAAGAGCTGCGCATTGGAAAATTCAGGGCTATGTCGTGTAGATGATGGTCTAACAGGAGGCTTTAAAATTTTCTTTCTGGTGTCCTTCGTTTGGGAGAAAAATGCAATGGTACAAGACAGCTTTTCCTTGCCAATATCTCTCTTTTGCAAAGAGCTGCGCATTGGAAAATTCAGGGCTATGTCGTGTAGATGATGGCCTAACAGGAGGCTTTAAAATTTTCTTTCTAGTGTCCTTCGTTTGGGAGAAAAATGCAAAGGTACAAGACAGCTTTTCCTTGCCAATATCTCTCGTTTGCAAAGAGCTGCGCATTGGAAAATTCAGGGCTATATCGTGTAGATGATGGCCTAACAGGAGGCTTTAAAATTTTAATTCTAGTGTCCTTCGTTTGGGAGAAAAATGCAATGGTACAAGACAGCTTTTCCTTGCCAATATCTCTCTTTTGCAAAGAGCTGCGCATTGGAAAATTCAGGGCTATGTCGTGTAGATGATGGCCTAACAGGAGGCTTTAAAATTTTCTTTCTAGTGTCCTTCGTTTGGGAGAAAAATGCAAAGGTACAAGACAGCTTTTCCTTGCCAATATCTCTCTTTTGCAAAGAGCTGCGCATTGGAAAATTCAGGGCTATATCGTGTAGATGATGGCCTAAAAGGAGGCTTTAAAATTTTAATTCTAGTGTCCTTAGTTTGGGAGAAAAATGCAAAGGTACAAGACAGCTTTTCCTTGCCAATATCTCTCTTTTGCAAAGAGCTGCGCATTGGAAAATTCAGGGCTATGTCGTGTAGATGATGGCCTAACAGGAGGCTTTAAAATTTTCTTTCTAGTGTCCTTCGTTTGGGAGAAAAATGCAAAGGTACAAGACAGCTTTTCCTTGCCAATATCTCTCGTTTGCAAAGAGCTGCGCATTGGAAAATTCAGGGCTATATCGTGTAGATGATGGCCTAACAGGAGGCTTTAAAATTTTAATTCTAGTGTCCTTCGTTTGGGAGAAAAATGCAAAGGTACAAGACAGCTTTTCCTTGCCAATATCTCTCTTTTGCAAAGAGCTGCGCATTGGAAAATTCATGGCTATGCCGTGTAGATGATGGTCTAACAGGAGGCTTTAAAATTTTAATTCTAGTGTCCTTCGTTTGGGAGAAAAATGCAATGGTACAAGAAAGCTTTTCCTTGCCAATATCTCTCTTTTGCAAAGAGCTGCGCATTGGAAAATTCAGGGCTATGTCGTGTAGATGATGGCCTAACAGGAGGCTTTAAAATTTTCTTTCTAGTGTCCTTCGTTTGGGAGAAAAATGCAAAGGTACAAGACAGCTTTTCCTTGCCAATATCTCTCTTTTGCAAAGAGCTGCGCATTGGAAAATTCAGGGCTATATCGTGTAGATGATGGCCTAACAGGAGGCTTTAAAATTTTAATTCTAGTGTCCTTCGTTTGGGAGAAAAATGCAATGGTACAAGAAAGCTTTTCCTTGCCAATATCTCTCTTTTGCAAAGAGCTGCGCATTGGAAAATTCAGGGCTATGTCGTGTAGATGATGGCCTAACAGGAGGCTTTAAAATTTTCTTTTTAGTGTCCTTCGTTTGGGAGAAAAATGCAAAGGTACAAGACAGCTTTTCCTTGCCAATATCTCTCTTTTGCAAAGAGCTACGCATTGGAAAATTCAGGGCTATGTCGTGTAGATGATGGTCTAACAGGAGGCTTTAAAATTTTCTTTCTAGTGTCCTTCGTTTGGGAGAAAAATGCAATGGTACAAGACAGCTTTTCCTTGCCAATATCTCTCTTTTGCAAAGAGCTGCGCATTGGAAAATTCAGGGCTATGTCGTGTAGATGATGGCCTAACAGGAGGCTTTAAAATTTTCTTTCTAGTGTCCTTCGTTTGGGAGAAAAATGCAAAGGTACAAGACAGCTTTTCCTTGCAAATATCTCTCGTTTGCAAAGAGCTGCGCATTGGAAAATTCAGGGCTATATCGTGTAGATGATGGCCTAACAGGAGGCTTTAAAATTTTAATTCTAGTGTCCTTCGTTTGGGAGAAAAATGCAAAGGTACAAGACAGCTTTTCCTTGCCAATATCTCTCTTTTGCAAAGAGCTGCGCATTGGAAAATTCATGGCTATGCCGTGTAGATGATGGTCTAACAGGAGGCTTTAAAATTGTAATTCTAGTGTCCTTCGTTTGGGAGAAAAATGCAATGGTACAAGAAAGCTTTTCCTTGCCAATATCTCTCTTTTGCAAAGAGCTGCGCATTGGAAAATTCAGGGCTATGTCGTGTAGATGATGGCCTAACAGGAGGCTTTAAAATTTTAATTCTAGTGTCCTTCGTTTGGGAGAAAAATGCAATGGTACAAGACAGCTTTTCCTTGCCAATATCTCTCTTTTGCAAAGAGCTGCGCATTGGAAAATTCAGGGCTATGTCGTGTAGATGATGGTCTAACAGGAGGCTTTAAAATTTTCTTTCTAGTGTCCTTCGTTTGGGAGAAAAATGCAAAGGTACAAGACAGCTTTTCCTTGCCAATATCTCTCGTTTGCAAAGAGCTGCGCATTGGAAAATTCAGGGCTATATCGTGTAGATGATGGCCTAACAGGAGGCTTTAAAATTTTAATTCTAGTGTCCTTCGTTTGGGAGAAAAATGCAATGGTACAAGACAGCTTTTCCTTGCCAATATCTCTCTTTTGCAAAGAGCTGCGCATTGGAAAATTCAGGGCTATGTCGTGTAGATGATGGCCTAACAGGAGGCTTTAAAATTTTCTTTCTAGTGTCCTTCGTTTGGGAGAAAAATGCAAAGGTACAAGACAGCTTTTCCTTGCCAATATCTCTCTTTTGCAAAGAGCTGCGCATTGGAAAATTCAGGGCTATATCGTGTAGATGATGGCCTAACAGGAGGCTTTAAAATTTTAATTCTAGTGTCCTTAGTTTGGGAGAAAAATGCAAAGGTACAAGACAGCTTTTCCTTGCCAATATCTCTCTTTTGCAAAGAGCTGCGCATTGGAAAATTCATGGCTATGCCGTGTAGATGATGGTCTAACAGGAGGCTTTAAAATGTTCTTTCTAGTGTCCTTCGTTTGGGAGAAAAATGCAAAGGTACAAGACAGCTTTTCCTTGCCAATATCTCTCGTTTGCAAAGAGCTGCGCATTGGAAAATTCAGGGCTATATCGTGTAGATGATGGCCTAACAGGAGGCTTTAAAATTTTAATTCTAGTGTCCTTCGTTTGGGAGAAAAATGCAATGGTACAAGACAGCTTTTCCTTGATAATATCTCTCTTTTGCAAAGAGCTGCGCATTGGAAAATTCAGGGCTATGTCGTGTAGATGATGGTCTAACAGGAGGCTTTAAAATTTTAATTCTAGTGTCCTTCGTTTGGGAGAAAAATGCAATGGTACAAGAAAGCTTTTCCTTGCCAATATCTCTCTTTTGCAAAGAGCTGCGCATTGGAAAATTCAGGGCTATGTCGTGTAGATGATGGCCTAACAGGAGGCTTTAAAATTTTCTTTCTAGTGTCCTTCGTTTGGGAGAAAAATGCAAAGGTACAAGACAGCTTTTCCTTGCCAATATCTCTCTTTTGCAAAGAGCTGCGCATTGGAAAATTCAGGGCTATATCCTGTAGATGATGGCCTAACAGGAGGCTTTAAAATTTTAATTCTAGTGTCCTTAGTTTGGGAGAAAAATGCAAAGGTACAAGACCGCTTTTCCTTGCCAATATCTCTCTTTTGCAAAGAGCTGCGCATTGGAAAATTCATGGCTATGCCGTGTAGATGATGGTCTAACAGGAGGCTTTAAAATGTTCTTTCTAGTGTCCTTCGTTTGGGAGAAAAATGCAAAGGTACAAGACAGCTTTTCCTTGCCAATATCTCTCGTTTGCAAAGAGCTGCGCATTGGAAAATTCAGGGCTATATCGTGTAGATGATGGCCTAACAGGAGGCTTTAAAATTTTAATTCTAGTGTCCTTCGTTTGGGAGAAAAATGCAATGGTACAAGAAAGCTTTTCCTTGCCAATATCTCTCTTTTGCAAAGAGCTGCGCATTGGAAAATTCAGGGCTATGTCGTGTAGATGATGGCCTAACAGGAGGCTTTAAAATTTTCTTTCTAGTGTCCTTCGTTTGGGAGAAAAATGCAAAGGTACAAGACAGCTTTTCCTTGCCAATATCTCTCTTTTGCAAAGAGCTGCGCATTGGAAAATTCAGGGCTATATCGTGTAGATGATGGCCTAACAGGAGGCTTTAAAATTTTAATTCTAGTGTCCTTCGTTTGGGAGAAAAATGCAATGGTACAAGAAAGCTTTTCCTTGCCAATATCTCTCTTTTGCAAAGAGCTGCGCATTGGAAAATTCAGGGCTATGTCGTGTAGATGATGGCCTAACAGGAGGCTTTAAAATTTTCTTTTTAGTGTCCTTCGTTTGGGAGAAAAATGCAAAGGTACAAGACAGCTTTTCCTTGCCAATATCTCTCTTTTGCAAAGAGCTACGCATTGGAAAATTCAGGGCTATGTCGTGTAGATGATGGTCTAACAGGAGGCTTTAAAATTTTCTTTCTAGTGTCCTTCGTTTGGGAGAAAAATGCAATGGTACAAGACAGCTTTTCCTTGCCAATATCTCTCTTTTGCAAAGAGCTGCGCATTGGAAAATTCAGGGCTATGTCGTGTAGATGATGGCCTAACAGGAGGCTTTAAAATTTTCTTTCTAGTGTCCTTCGTTTGGGAGAAAAATGCAAAGGTACAAGACAGCTTTTCCTTGCCAATATCTCTCGTTTGCAAAGAGCTGCGCATTGGAAAATTCAGGGCTATATCGTGTAGATGATGGCCTAACAGGAGGCTTTAAAATTTTAATTCTAGTGTCCTTCGTTTGGGAGAAAAATGCAAAGGTACAAGACAGCTTTTCCTTGCCAATATCTCTCTTTTGCAAAGAGCTGCGCATTGGAAAATTCATGGCTATGCCGTGTAGATGATGGTCTAACAGGAGGCTTTAAAATTGTAATTCTAGTGTCCTTCGTTTGGGAGAAAAATGCAATGGTACAAGAAAGCTTTTCCTTGCCAATATCTCTCTTTTGCAAAGAGCTGCGCATTGGAAAATTCAGGGCTATGTCGTGTAGATGATGGCCTAACAGGAGGCTTTAAAATTTTCTTTCTAGTGTCCTTCGTTTGGGAGAAAAATGCAAAGGTACAAGACAGCTTTTCCTTGCCAATATCTCTCTTTTGCAAAGAGCTACGCATTGGAAAATTCAGGGCTATGTCGTGTAGATGATGGTCTAACAGGAGGCTTTAAAATTTTCTTTCTAGTGTCCTTCGTTTGGGAGAAAAATGCAATGGTACAAGACAGCTTTTCCTTGCCAATATCTCTCTTTTGCAAAGAGCTGCGCATTGGAAAATTCAGGGCTATGTCGTGTAGATGATGGCCTAACAGGAGGCTTTAAAATTTTCTTTCTAGTGTCCTTCGTTTGGGAGAAAAATGCAAAGGTACAAGACAGCTTTTCCTTGCCAATATCTCTCGTTTGCAAAGAGCTGCGCATTGGAAAATTCAGGGCCAAATCGTGTAGATGATGGCCTAACAGGAGGCTTTAAAATTTTAATTCTAGTGTCCTTCGTTTGGGAGAAAAATGCAATGGTACAAGACAGCTTTTCCTTGCCAATATCTCTCTTTTGCAAAGAGCTGCGCATTGGAAAATTCAGGGCTATGTCGTGTAGATGATGGTCTAACAGGAGGCTTTAAAATTTTCTTTCTGGTGTCCTTCGTTTGGGAGAAAAATGCAATGGTACAAGACAGCTTTTCCTTGCCAATATCTCTCTTTTGCAAAGAGCTGCGCATTGGAAAATTCAGGGCTATGTCGTGTAGATGATGGCCTAACAGGAGGCTTTAAAATTTTCTTTCTAGTGTCCTTCGTTTGGGAGAAAAATGCAAAGGTACAAGACAGCTTTTCCTTGCCAATATCTCTCGTTTGCAAAGAGCTGCGCATTGGAAAATTCAGGGCTATATCGTGTAGATGATGGCCTAACAGGAGGCTTTAAAATTTTAATTCTAGTGTCCTTCGTTTGGGAGAAAAATGCAATGGTACAAGACAGCTTTTCCTTGCCAATATCTCTCTTTTGCAAAGAGCTGCGCATTGGAAAATTCAGGGCTATGTCGTGTAGATGATGGCCTAACAGGAGGCTTTAAAATTTTCTTTCTAGTGTCCTTCGTTTGGGAGAAAAATGCAAAGGTACAAGACAGCTTTTCCTTGCCAATATCTCTCTTTTGCAAAGAGCTGCGCATTGGAAAATTCAGGGCTATATCGTGTAGATGATGGCCTAAAAGGAGGCTTTAAAATTTTAATTCTAGTGTCCTTAGTTTGGGAGAAAAATGCAAAGGTACAAGACAGCTTTTCCTTGCCAATATCTCTCTTTTGCAAAGAGCTGCGCATTGGAAAATTCAGGGCTATGTCGTGTAGATGATGGCCTAACAGGAGGCTTTAAAATTTTCTTTCTAGTGTCCTTCGTTTGGGAGAAAAATGCAAAGGTACAAGACAGCTTTTCCTTGCCAATATCTCTCGTTTGCAAAGAGCTGCGCATTGGAAAATTCAGGGCTATATCGTGTAGATGATGGCCTAACAGGAGGCTTTAAAATTTTAATTCTAGTGTCCTTCGTTTGGGAGAAAAATGCAAAGGTACAAGACAGCTTTTCCTTGCCAATATCTCTCTTTTGCAAAGAGCTGCGCATTGGAAAATTCATGGCTATGCCGTGTAGATGATGGTCTAACAGGAGGCTTTAAAATTTTAATTCTAGTGTCCTTCGTTTGGGAGAAAAATGCAATGGTACAAGAAAGCTTTTCCTTGCCAATATCTCTCTTTTGCAAAGAGCTGCGCATTGGAAAATTCAGGGCTATGTCGTGTAGATGATGGCCTAACAGGAGGCTTTAAAATTTTCTTTCTAGTGTCCTTCGTTTGGGAGAAAAATGCAAAGGTACAAGACAGCTTTTCCTTGCCAATATCTCTCTTTTGCAAAGAGCTGCGCATTGGAAAATTCAGGGCTATATCGTGTAGATGATGGCCTAACAGGAGGCTTTAAAATTTTAATTCTAGTGTCCTTCGTTTGGGAGAAAAATGCAATGGTACAAGAAAGCTTTTCCTTGCCAATATCTCTCTTTTGCAAAGAGCTGCGCATTGGAAAATTCAGGGCTATGTCGTGTAGATGATGGCCTAACAGGAGGCTTTAAAATTTTCTTTTTAGTGTCCTTCGTTTGGGAGAAAAATGCAAAGGTACAAGACAGCTTTTCCTTGCCAATATCTCTCTTTTGCAAAGAGCTACGCATTGGAAAATTCAGGGCTATGTCGTGTAGATGATGGTCTAACAGGAGGCTTTAAAATTTTCTTTCTAGTGTCCTTCGTTTGGGAGAAAAATGCAATGGTACAAGACAGCTTTTCCTTGCCAATATCTCTCTTTTGCAAAGAGCTGCGCATTGGAAAATTCAGGGCTATGTCGTGTAGATGATGGCCTAACAGGAGGCTTTAAAATTTTCTTTCTAGTGTCCTTCGTTTGGGAGAAAAATGCAAAGGTACAAGACAGCTTTTCCTTGCAAATATCTCTCGTTTGCAAAGAGCTGCGCATTGGAAAATTCAGGGCTATATCGTGTAGATGATGGCCTAACAGGAGGCTTTAAAATTTTAATTCTAGTGTCCTTCGTTTGGGAGAAAAATGCAAAGGTACAAGACAGCTTTTCCTTGCCAATATCTCTCTTTTGCAAAGAGCTGCGCATTGGAAAATTCATGGCTATGCCGTGTAGATGATGGTCTAACAGGAGGCTTTAAAATTGTAATTCTAGTGTCCTTCGTTTGGGAGAAAAATGCAATGGTACAAGAAAGCTTTTCCTTGCCAATATCTCTCTTTTGCAAAGAGCTGCGCATTGGAAAATTCAGGGCTATGTCGTGTAGATGATGGCCTAACAGGAGGCTTTAAAATTTTAATTCTAGTGTCCTTCGTTTGGGAGAAAAATGCAATGGTACAAGACAGCTTTTCCTTGCCAATATCTCTCTTTTGCAAAGAGCTGCGCATTGGAAAATTCAGGGCTATGTCGTGTAGATGATGGTCTAACAGGAGGCTTTAAAATTTTCTTTCTGGTGTCCTTCGTTTGGGAGAAAAATGCAATGGTACAAGACAGCTTTTCCTTGCCAATATCTCTCTTTTGCAAAGAGCTGCGCATTGGAAAATTCAGGGCTATGTCGTGTAGATGATGGCCTAACAGGAGGCTTTAAAATTTTCTTTCTAGTGTCCTTCGTTTGGGAGAAAAATGCAAAGGTACAAGACAGCTTTTCCTTGCCAATATCTCTCGTTTGCAAAGAGCTGCGCATTGGAAAATTCAGGGCTATATCGTGTAGATGATGGCCTAACAGGAGGCTTTAAAATTTTAATTCTAGTGTCCTTCGTTTGGGAGAAAAATGCAATGGTACAAGACAGCTTTTCCTTGCCAATATCTCTCTTTTGCAAAGAGCTGCGCATTGGAAAATTCAGGGCTATGTCGTGTAGATGATGGCCTAACAGGAGGCTTTAAAATTTTCTTTCTAGTGTCCTTCGTTTGGGAGAAAAATGCAAAGGTACAAGACAGCTTTTCCTTGCCAATATCTCTCTTTTGCAAAGAGCTGCGCATTGGAAAATTCAGGGCTATATCGTGTAGATGATGGCCTAACAGGAGGCTTTAAAATTTTAATTCTAGTGTCCTTAGTTTGGGAGAAAAATGCAAAGGTACAAGACAGCTTTTCCTTGCCAATATCTCTCTTTTGCAAAGAGCTGCGCATTGGAAAATTCATGGCTATGCCGTGTAGATGATGGTCTAACAGGAGGCTTTAAAATGTTCTTTCTAGTGTCCTTCGTTTGGGAGAAAAATGCAAAGGTACAAGACAGCTTTTCCTTGCCAATATCTCTCGTTTGCAAAGAGCTGCGCATTGGAAAATTCAGGGCTATATCGTGTAGATGATGGCCTAACAGGAGGCTTTAAAATTTTAATTCTAGTGTCCTTCGTTTGGGAGAAAAATGCAATGGTACAAGACAGCTTTTCCTTGATAATATCTCTCTTTTGCAAAGAGCTGCGCATTGGAAAATTCAGGGCTATGTCGTGTAGATGATGGTCTAACAGGAGGCTTTAAAATTTTAATTCTAGTGTCCTTCGTTTGGGAGAAAAATGCAATGGTACAAGAAAGCTTTTCCTTGCCAATATCTCTCTTTTGCAAAGAGCTGCGCATTGGAAAATTCAGGGCTATGTCGTGTAGATGATGGCCTAACAGGAGGCTTTAAAATTTTCTTTCTAGTGTCCTTCGTTTGGGAGAAAAATGCAAAGGTACAAGACAGCTTTTCCTTGCCAATATCTCTCTTTTGCAAAGAGCTGCGCATTGGAAAATTCAGGGCTATATCCTGTAGATGATGGCCTAACAGGAGGCTTTAAAATTTTAATTCTAGTGTCCTTAGTTTGGGAGAAAAATGCAAAGGTACAAGACCGCTTTTCCTTGCCAATATCTCTCTTTTGCAAAGAGCTGCGCATTGGAAAATTCATGGCTATGCCGTGTAGATGATGGTCTAACAGGAGGCTTTAAAATGTTCTTTCTAGTGTCCTTCGTTTGGGAGAAAAATGCAAAGGTACAAGACAGCTTTTCCTTGCCAATATCTCTCGTTTGCAAAGAGCTGCGCATTGGAAAATTCAGGGCTATATCGTGTAGATGATGGCCTAACAGGAGGCTTTAAAATTTTAATTCTAGTGTCCTTCGTTTGGGAGAAAAATGCAATGGTACAAGACAGCTTTTCCTTGATAATATCTCTCTTTTGCAAAGAGCTGCGCATTGGAAAATTCAGGGCTATGTCGTGTAGATGATGGTCTAACAGGAGGCTTTAAAATTTTAATTCTAGTGTCCTTCGTTTGGGAGAAAAATGCAATGGTACAAGAAAGCTTTTCCTTGCCAATATCTCTCTTTTGCAAAGAGCTGCGCATTGGAAAATTCAGGGCTATGTCGTGTAGATGATGGCCTCACAGGAGGCTTTAACATTTTCTTTCTAGTTTCCTTCGTTTGGGAGAAAAATGCAAAGGTACAAGACAGCTTTTCCTTGCCAATATCTCTCTTTTGCAAAGAGCTACGCATTGGAAAATTCAGGGCTATGTCGTGTAGATGATGGTCTAACAGGAGGCTTTAAAATTTTCTTTCTAGTGTCCTTCGTTTGGGAGAAAATTGCAATGGTACAAGACAGCTTTTCCTTGCCAATATCTCTCTTTTGCAAAGAGCTGCGCATTGGAAAATTCAGGGCTATGTCGTGTAGATGATGGCCTAACAGGAGGCTTTAAAATTTTCTTTCTAGTGTCCTTCGTTTGGGAGAAAAATGCAAAGGTACAAGACAGCTTTTCCTTGCCAATATCTCTCGTTTGCAAAGAGCTGCGCCATTGGAAAATTCAGGGCTATATCGTGTAGATGATGGCCTAACAGGAGGCTTTAAAATTTTAATTCTAGTGTCCTTCGTTTGGGAGAAAAATGCAATGGTACAAGACAGCTTTTCCTTGCCAATATCTCTCTTTTGCAAAGAGCTGCGCATTGGAAAATTCAGTGCTATGTCTTGTAGATGATGGTCTAACAGGAGGCTTTAAAATTTTCTTTCTAGTGTCCTTCGTTTGGGAGAAAAATGCAATGGTACAAGACAGCTTTTCCTTGCCAATATCTCTCTTTTGCAAAGAGCTGCGCATTGGAAAATTCAGGGCTATGTCGTGTAGATGATGGCCTAACAGGAGGCTTTAAAATTTTCTTTCTAGTGTCCTTCGTTTGGGAGAAAAATGCAAAGGTACAAGACAGCTTTTCCTTGCCAATATCTCTCTTTTGCAAAGAGCTGCGCATTGGAAAATTCAGGGCTATATCGTGTAGATGATGGCCTAACAGGAGGCTTTAAAATTTTAATTCTAGTGTCCTTCGTTTGGGAGAAAAATGCAATGGTACAAGAAAGCTTTTCCTTGCCAATATCTCTCTTTTGCAAAGAGCTGCGCATTGGAAAATTCAGGGCTATGTCGTGTAGATGATGGCCTAACAGGAGGCTTTAAAACTTTCTTTCTAGTGTCCTTCGTTTGGGAGAAAAATGCAAAGGTACAAGACAGCTTTTCCTTGCCAATATCTCTCTTTTGCAAAGAGCTACGCATTGGAAAATTCAGGACTATGTCGTGTAGATGATGGTCTAACAGGAGGCTTTAAAATTTTCTTTCTAGTGTCCTTCGTTTGGGAGAAAAATGCAATGGTACAAGACAGCTTTTCCTTGCCAATATCTCTCTTTTGCAAAGAGCTGCGCATTGGAAAATTCAGGGCTATGTCGTGTAGATGATGGCCTAACAGGAGGCTTTAAAATTTTCTTTCTAGTGTCCTTCGTTTGGGAGAAAAATGCAATGGTACAAGACAGCTTTTCCTTGCCAATATCTCTCTTTTGCAAAGAGCTGCGCATTGAAAAATTCAGGGCTATGTCGTGTAGATGATGGCCTAACAGGAGGCTTTAAAATTTTCTTTCTAGTGTCCTTCGTTTGGGAGAAAAATGCAAAGGTACAAGACAGCTTTTCCTTGCCAATATCTCTCTTTTGCAAAGAGCTGCGCATTGGAAAATTCAGGGCTATATCGTGTAGATGATGGCCTAACAGGAGGCTTTAACATTTTAATTCTAGTGTCCTTCGTTTGGGAGAAAAATGCAAAGGTACAAGACAGCTTTTCCTTGCCAATATCTCTCTTTTGCAAAGAGCTGCGCATTGGAAAATTCATGGCTATGCCTTGTAGATGATGGCCTAACAGGAGGCTTTAAAATTTTCTTTCTAGTGTCCTTCGTTTGGGAGAAAAATGCAAAGGTACAAGACAGCTTTTCCTTGCCAATATCTCTCTTTTGCAAAGAGCTGCGCATTGGAAAATTCAGGGCTATGTCGTGTAGATGATGGTCTAACAGGAGGCTTTAAAATTTTCTTTCTAGTTTCCTTCGTTTGGGAGAAAAATGCAATGGTACAAGACAGCTTTTCCTTGCCAATATCTCTCTTTTGCAAAGAGCTGCGCATTGGAAAATTCAGGGCTATGTCGTGTAGATGATGGCCTAACAGGAGGCTTTAAAATTTTCTTTCTAGTGTCCTTCGTTTGGGAGAAAAATGCAAAGGTACAAGACAGCTTTTCCTTGCCAATATCTCTCTTTTGCAAAGAGCTGCGCATTGGAAAATTCAGGGCTATATCGTGTAGATGATGGCCTAACAGGAGGCTTTAAAATTTTAATTCTAGTGTCCTTCGTTTGGGAGAAAAATGCAAAGGTACAAGACAGCTTTTCCTTGCCAATATCTCTCTTTTGCAAAGAGCTGCGCATTGGAAAATTCATGGCTATGCCGTGTAGATGATGGTCTAACAGGAGGCTTTAAAATGTTCTTTCTAGTGTCCTTCGTTTGGGAGAAAAATGCAAAGGTACAAGACAGCTTTTCCTTGCCAATATCTCTCGTTTGCAAAGAGCTGCGCATTGGAAAATTCAGGGCTATATCGTGTAGATGATGGCCTAACAGGAGGCTTTAAAATTTTAATTCTAGTGTCCTTCGTTTGGGAGAAAAATGCAATGGTACAAGACAGCTTTTCCTTGCCAATATCTCTCTTTTGCAAAGAGCTGCGCATTGGAAAATTCAGGGCTATATCGTGTAGATGATGGCCTAACAGGAGGCTTTAAAATTTTAATTCTAGTGTTCTTCGTTTGGGAGAAAAATGCAATGGTACAAGAAAGCTTTTCCTTGCCAATATCTCTCTTTTGCAAAGAGCTGCGCATTGGAAAATTCAGGGCTATGTCGTGTAGATGATGGCCTAACAGGAGGCTTTAAAATTTTCTTTTTAGTGTCCTTCGTTTGGGAGAAAAATGCAAAGGTACAAGACAGCTTTTCCTTGCCAATATCTCTCTTTTGCAAAGAGCTACGCATTGGAAAATTCAGGGCTATGTCGTGTAGATGATGGTCTAACAGGAGGCTTTAACATTTTCTTTCTAGTGTCCTTCGTTTGGGAGACAAATGCAATGGTACAAGACAGCTTTTCCTTGCCAATATCTCTCTTTTGCAAAGAGCTGCGCATTGGAAAATTCAGGGCTATGTCGTGTAGATGATGGCCTAACAGGAGGCTTTAAAATTTTCTTTCTAGTGTCCTTCGTTTGGGAGAAAAATGCAAAGGTACAAGACAGCTTTTCCTTGCCAATATCTCTCGTTTGCAAAGAGCTGCGCATTGGAAAATTCAGCGCTATATCGTGTAGATGATGGCCTAACAGGAGGCTTTAAAATTTTAATTCTAGTGTCCTTCGTTTGGGAGAAAAATGCAAAGGTACAAGACAGCTTTTCCTTGCCAATATCTCTCTTTTGCAAAGAGCTGCGCATTGGAAAATTCATGGCTATGCCGTGTAGATGATGGTCTAACAGGAGGCTTTAAAATTTTAATTCTAGTGTCCTTCGTTTGGGAGAAAAATGCAATGGTACAAGAAAGCTTTTCCTTGCCAATATCTCTCTTTTGCAAAGAGCTGCGCATTGGAAAATTCAGGGCTATGTCGTGTAGATGATGGCCTAACAGGAGGCTTTATAATTTTCTTTCTAGTGTCCTTCGTTTGGGAGAAAAATGCAAAGGTACAAGACAGCTTTTCCTTGCCAATATCTCTCTTTTGCAAAGAGCTACGCATTGGAAAATTCAGGGCTATGTCGTGTAGATGATGGTCTAACAGGAGGCTTTAAAATTTTCTTTCTAGTGTCCTTCGTTTGGGAGAAAAATGCAATAGTACAAGACAGCTTTTCCTTGCCAATATCTCTCTTTTGCAAAGAGCTGCGCATTGGAAAATTCATGGCTATGCCGTGTAGATGATGGTCTAACAGGAGGCTTTAAAATTTTAATTCTAGTGTCCTTCGTTTGGGAGAAAAATGCAAAGGTACAAGACAGCTTTTCCTTGCCAATATCTCTCGTTTGCAAAGAGCTGCGCATTGGAAAATTCAGGGCTATATCGTGTAGATGATGGCCTAACAGGAGGCTTTAAAATTTTAATTCTAGTGTCCTTCGTTTGGGAGAAAAATGCAATGGTACAAGACAGCTTTTCCTTGCCAATATCTCTCTTTTGCAAAGAGCTGCGCATTGGAAAATTCAGGGCTATGTCGTGTAGATGATGGTCTAACAGGAGGCTTTAAAATTTTCTTTCTAGTGTCCTTCGTTTGGGAGAAAAATGCAATGGTACAAGACAGCTTTTCCTTGCCAATATCTCTCTTTTGCAAAGAGCTGCGCATTGGAAAATTCAGGGCTATATCGTGTAGATGATGGCCTAACAGGAGGCTTTAAAATTTTAATTCTAGTGTCCTTCGTTTGGGAGAAAAATGCAAAGGTACAAGACAGCTTTTCCTTGCCAATATCTCTCTTTTGCAAAGAGCTGCGCATTGGAAAATTCATGGCTATGCCGTGTAGATAATGGTCTAACAGGAGGCTTTAAAATGTTCTTTCTAGTGTCCTTCGTTTGGGAGAAAAATGCAAAGGTACAAGACAGCTTTTCCTTGCCAATATCTCTCGTTTGCAAAGAGCTGCGCATTGGAAAATTCAGGGCTATATCGTGTAGATGATGGCCTAACAGGAGGCTTTAAAATTTTAATTCTAGTGTCCTTCCTTTGGGAGAAAAATGCAATGGTACAAGAAAGCTTTTCCTTGCCAATATCTCTCTTTTGCAAAGAGCTGCGCATTGGAAAATTCAGGGCTATGTCGTGTAGATGATGGCCTAACAGGAGGCTTTAACATTTTCTTTCTAGTGTCCTTCGTTTGGGAGAAAAATGCAAAGGTACAAGACAGCTTTTCCTTGCCAATATCTCTCTTTTGCAAAGAGCTGCGCATTGGAAAATTCAGGGCTATATCGTGTAGATGATGGCCTAACAGGAGGCTTTAAAATTTTAATTCTAGTGTCCTTCGTTTGGGAGAAAAATGCAATGGTACAAGAAAGCTTTTCCTTGCCAATATCTCTCTTTTGCAAAGAGCTGCGCATTGGAAAATTCAGGGCTATGTCGTGTAGATGATGGCCTAACAGGAGGCTTTAAAATTTTCTTTCTAGTGTCCTTCGTTTGGGAGAAAAATGCAAAGGTACAAGACAGCTTTTCCTTGCCAATATCTCTCTTTTGCAAAGAGCTACGCATTGGAAAATTAAGGACTATGTCGTGTAGATGATGGTCTAACAGGAGGCTTTAAAATTTTAATTCTAGTGTCCTTCGTTTGGGAGAAAAATGCAATGGTACAAGAAAGCTTTTCCTTGCCAATATCTCTCTTTTGCAAAGAGCTGCGCATTGGAAAATTCAGGGCTATGTCGTGTAGATGATGGCCTAACAGGAGGCTTTAAAATTTTCTTTCTAGTGTCCTTCGTTTGGGAGAAAAATGCAAAGGTACAAGACAGCTTTTCCTTGCCAATATCTCTCTTTTGCAAAGAGCTACGCATTGGAAAATTCAGGGCTATGTCGTGTAGATGATGGTCTAACAGGAGGCTTTAAAATTTTCTTTCTAGTGTCCTTCGTTTGGGAGAAAAATGCAATAGTACAAGACAGCTTTTCCTTGCCAATATCTCTCTTTTGCAAAGAGCTGCGCATTGGAAAATTCAGGGCTATGTCGTGTAGATGATGGCCTAACAGGAGGCTTTAAAATTTTCTTTCTAGTGTCCTTCGTTTGGGAGAAAAATGCAAAGGTACAAGACAGCTTTTCCTTGCCAATATCTCTCGTTTGCAAAGAGCTGCGCATTGGAAAATTCAGGGCTATATCGTGTAGATGATGGCCTAACAGGAGGCTTTAAAATTTTAATTCTAGTGTCCTTCGTTTGGGAGAAAAATGCAATGGTACAAGACAGCTTTTCCTTGCCAATATCTCTCTTTTGCAAAGAGCTGCGCATTGGAAAATTCAGGGCTATGTCGTGTAGATGATGGTCTAACAGGAGGCTTTAAAATTTTCTTTCTAGTGTCCTTCGTTTGGGAGAAAAATGCAATGGTACAAGACAGCTTTTCCTTGCCAATATCTCTCTTTTGCAAAGAGCTGCGCATTGGAAAATTCAGGGCTATGTCGTGTAGATGATGGCCTAACAGGAGGCTTTAAAATTTTCTTTCTAGTGTCCTTCGTTTGGGAGAAAAATGCAAAGGTACAAGACAGCTTTTCCTTGCCAATATCTCTCTTTTGCAAAGAGCTGCGCATTGGAAAATTCAGGGCTATATCGTGCAGATGATGGCCTAACAGGAGGCTTTAAAATTTTAATTCTAGTGTCCTTCGTTTGGGAGAAAAATGCAAAGGTACAAGACAGCTTTTCCTTGCCAATATCTCTCTTTTGCAAAGAGCTGCGCATTGGAAAATTCATGGCTATGCCGTGTAGATAATGGTCTAACAGGAGGCTTTAAAATGTTCTTTCTAGTGTCCTTCGTTTGGGAGAAAAATGCAAAGGTACAAGACAGCTTTTCCTTGCCAATATCTCTCGTTTGCAAAGAGCTGCGCATTGGAAAATTCAGGGCTATATCGTGTAGATGATGGCCTAACAGGAGGCTTTAAAATTTTAATTCTAGTGTCCTTCCTTTGGGAGAAAAATGCAATGGTACAAGAAAGCTTTTCCTTGCCAATATCTCTCTTTTGCAAAGAGCTGCGCATTGGAAAATTCAGGGCTATGTCGTGTAGATGATGGCCTAACAGGAGGCTTTAACATTTTCTTTCTAGTGTCCTTCGTTTGGGAGAAAAATGCAAAGGTACAAGACAGCTTTTCCTTGCCAATATCTCTCTTTTGCAAAGAGCTGCGCATTGGAAAATTCAGGGCTATATCGTGTAGATGATGGCCTAACAGGAGGCTTTAAAATTTTAATTCTAGTGTCCTTCGTTTGGGAGAAAAATGCAATGGTACAAGAAAGCTTTTCCTTGCCAATATCTCTCTTTTGCAAAGAGCTGCGCATTGGAAAATTCAGGGCTATGTCGTGTAGATGATGGCCTAACAGGAGGCTTTAAAATTTTCTTTCTAGTGTCCTTCGTTTGGGAGAAAAATGCAAAGGTACAAGACAGCTTTTCCTTGCCAATATCTCTCTTTTGCAAAGAGCTACGCATTGGAAAATTCAGGACTATGTCGTGTAGATGATGGTCTAACAGGAGGCTTTAAAATTTTCTTTCTAGTGTCCTTCGTTTGGGAGAAAAATGCAATGGTACAAGACAGCTTTTCCTTGCCAATATCTCTCTTTTGCAAAGAGCTGCGCATTGGAAAATTCATGGCTATGTCGTGTAGATGATGGCCTAACAGGAGGCTTTAAAATTTTCTTTCTAGTGTCCTTCGTTTGGGAGAAAAATGCAAAGGTACAAGACAGCTTTTCCTTGCCAATATCTCTCGTTTGCAAAGAGCTGCGCATTGGAAAATTCAGGGCTATGTCGTGTAGATGATGGCCTAACAGGAGGCTTTAAAATTTTAATTCTAGTGTCCTTCGTTTGGGAGAAAAATGCAATGGTACAAGACAGCTTTTCCTTGCCAATATCTCTCTTTTGCAAAGAGCTGCGCATTGGAAAATTCAGGGCTATGTCGTGTAGATGATGGCCTAACAGGAGGCTTTAAAATTTTCTTTCTAGTGTCCTTCGTTTGGGAGAAAAATGCAAAGGTACAAGACAGCTTTTCCTTGCCAATATCTCTCTTTTGCAAAGAGCTGCGCATTGGAAAATTCAGGGCTATATCGTGTAGATGATGGCCTAACAGGAGGCTTTAAAATTTTAATTCTAGTGTCCTTAGTTTGGGAGAAAAATGCAAAGGTACAAGACAGCTTTTCCTTGCCAATATCTCTCTTTTGCAAAGAGCTGCGCATTGGAAAATTCATGGCTATGCCGTGTAGATGATGGTCTAACAGGAGGCTTTAAAATGTTCTTTCTAGTGTCCTTCGTTTGGGAGAAAAATGCAAAGGTACAAGACAGCTTTTCCTTGCCAATATCTCTCGTTTGCAAAGAGCTGCGCATTGGAAAATTCAGGGCTATATCGTGTAGATGATGGCCTAACAGGAGGCTTTAAAATTTTAATTCTAGTGTCCTTCGTTTGGGAGAAAAATGCAATGGTACAAGACAGCTTTTCCTTGATAATATCTCTCTTTTGCAAAGAGCTGCGCATTGGAAAATGCAGGGCTATGTCGTGTAGATGATGGTCTAACAGGAGGCTTTAAAATTTTAATTCTAGTGTCCTTCGTTTGGGAGAAAAATGCAATGGTACAAGAAAGCTTTTCCTTGCCAATATCTCTCTTTTGCAAAGAGCTGCGCATTGGAAAATTCAGGGCTATGTCGTGTAGATGATGGCCTAACAGGAGGCTTTAAAATTTTCTTTCTAGTGTCCTTCGTTTGGGAGAAAAATGCAAAGGTACAAGACAGCTTTTCCTTGCCAATATCTCTCTTTTGCAAAGAGCTGCGCATTGGAAAATTCAGGGCTATATCGTGTAGATGATGGCCTAACAGGACGCTTTAAAATTTTAATTCTAGTGTCCTTAGTTTGGGAGAAAAATGCAAAGGTACAAGACAGCTTTTCCTTGCCAATATCTCTCTTTTGCAAAGAGCTGCGCATTGGAAAATTCATGGCTATGCCGTGTAGATGATGGTCTAACAGGAGGCTTTAAAATGTTCTTTCTAGTGTCCTTCGTTTGGGAGAAAAATGCAAAGGTACAAGACAGCTTTTCCTTGCCAATATCTCTCGTTTGCAAAGAGCTGCGCATTGGAAAATTCAGGGCTATGTCGTGTAGATGATGGCCTAACAGGAGGCTTTAAAATTTTAATTCTAGTGTCCTTCGTTTGGGAGAAAAATGCAATGGTACAAGACAGCTTTTCCTTGCCAATATCTCTCTTTTGCAAAGAGCTGCGCATTGGAAAATTCAGGGCTATGTCGTGTAGATGATGGCCTAACAGGAGGCTTTAAAATTTTCTTTCTAGTGTCCTTCGTTTGGGAGAAAAATGCAAAGGTACAAGACAGCTTTTCCTTGCCAATATCTCTCGTTTGCAAAGAGCTGCGCATTGGAAAATTCAGGGCTATATCGTGTAGATGATGGCCTAACAGGAGGCTTTAAAATTTTAATTCTAGTGTCCTTCGTTTGGGAGAAAAATGCAATGGTACAAGACAGCTTTTCCTTGCCAATATCTCTCTTTTGCAAAGAGCTGCGCATTGGAAAATTCAGGGCTATGTCGTGTAGATGATGGCCTAACAGGAGGCTTTAAAATTTTCTTTCTAGTGTCCTTCGTTTGGGAGAAAAATGCAAAGGTACAAGACAGCTTTTCCTTGCCAATATCTCTCTTTTGCAAAGAGCTAATTGGAAAATTCAGGGCTATGTCGTGTAGATGATGGCCTAACAGGAGGCTTTAAAATTTTAATTCTAGTGTCCTTCGTTTGGGAGAAAAATGCAATGGTACAAGACAGCTTTACCTTGCAAATATCTCTCTTTTGCAAAGAGCTGCGCATTGGAAAATTCAGGGCTATGTCGTGTAGATGATGGCCTAACAGGAGGCTTTAACATTTTCTTTCTAGTGTCCTTCGTTTGGGAGAAAAATGCAATGGTACAAGACAGCTTTTCCTTGCCAATATCTCTCTTTTGCAAAGAGCTGCGCATTGGAAAATTCAGGGCTATATCGTGTAGATGATGGCCTAACAGGAGGCTTTAAAATTTTAATTCTAGTGTCCTTCGTTTGGGAGAAAAATGCAATGGTACAAGAAAGCTTTTCCTTGCCAATATCTCTCTTTTGCAAAGAGCTGCGCATTGGAAAATTCAGGGCTATGTCGTGTAGATGATGGCCTAACAGGAGGCTTTAAAATTTTAATTCTAGTGTCCTTCGTTTGGGAGAAAAATGCAATGGTACAAGAAAGCTTTTCCTTGCCAATATCTCTCTTTTGCAAAGAGCTGCGCATTGGAAAATTCAGGGCTATGTCGTGTAGATGATGGCCTAACAGGAGGCTTTAAAATTTTCTTTCTAGTGTCCTTCGTTTGGGAGAAAAATGCAAAGGTACAAGACAGCTTTTCCTTGCCAATATCTCTCTTTTGCAAAGAGCTACGCATTGGAAAATTCAGGGCTATGTCGTGTAGATGATGGTCTAACAGGAGGCTTTAAAATTTTCTTTCTAGTGTCCTTCGTTTGGGAGAAAAATGCAATGGTACAAGACAGCTTTTCCTTGCCAATATCTCTCTTTTGCAAAGAGCTGCGCATTGGAAAATTCAGGGCTATGTCGTGTAGATGATGGCCTAACAGGAGGCTTTAAAATTTTCTTTCTAGTGTCCTTCGTTTGGGAGAAAAATGCAAAGGTACAAGACAGCTTTTCCATGCCAATATCTCTCGTTTGCAAAGAGCTGCGCATTGGAAAATTCAGGGCTATATCGTGATGGCCTAACAGGAGGCTTTAAAATTTTAATTCTAGTGTCCTTCGCTTGGGAGAAAAATGCAATGGTACAAGACAGCTTTTCCTTGCCAATATCTCTCTTTTGCAAAGAGCTGCGCATTGGAAAATTCAGGGCTATGTCGTGTAGATGATGGTCTAACAGGAGGCTTTAAAATTTTCTTTCTAGTGTCCTTCGTTTGGGAGAAAAATGCAATGGTACAAGACAGCTTTTCCTTGCCAATATCTCTCTTTTGCAAAGAGCTGCGCATTGGAAAATTCAGGGCTATGTCGTGTAGATGATGGCCTAACAGGAGGCTTTAAAATTTTCTTTCTAGTGTCCTTCGTTTGGGAGAAAAATGCAAAGGTACAAGACAGCTTTTCCTTGCCAATATCTCTCTTTTGCAAAGAGCTGCGCATTGGAAAATTCAGGGCTATATCGTGTAGATGATGGCCTAACAGGAGGCTTTAAAATTTTAATTCTAGTGTCCTTCGTTTGGGAGAAAAATGCAAAGGTACAAGACAGCTTTTCCTTGCCAATATCTCTCTTTTGCAAAGAGCTGCGCATTGGAAAATTCATGGCTATGCCGTGTAGATGATGGTCTAACAGGAGGCTTTAAAATGTTCTTTCTAGTGTCCTTCGTTTGGGAGAAAAATGCAATGGTACAATACAGCTTTTCCTTGCCAATATCTCTCTTTTGCAAAGAGCTGCGCATTGGAAAATTCAGGGCTATATCGTGTAGATGATGGCCTAACAGGAGGCTTTAAAATTTTAATTCTAGTGTCCTTCGTTTGGGAGAAAAATGCAATGGTACAAGACAGCTTTTCCTTGCCAATATCTCTCTTTTGCAAAGAGCTGCGAATTGGAAAATTCAGGGCTATGTCGTGTAGATGATGGTCTAACAGGAGGCTTTAAAATTTTCTTTCTAGTGTCCTTCGTTTGGGAGAAAAATGCAATGGTACAAGACAGCTTTTCCTTGCCAATATCTCTCTTTTGCAAAGAGCTGCGCATTGGAAAATTCAGGGCTATGTCGTGTAGATGATGGCCTAACAGGAGGCTTTAAAATTTTCTTTCTAGTGTCCTTCGTTTGGGAGAAAAATGCAAAGGTACAAGACAGCTTTTCCATGCCAATATCTCTCGTTTGCAAAGAGCTGCGCATTGGAAAATTCAGGGCTATATCGTGATGGCCTAACAGGAGGCTTTAAAATTTTAATTCTAGTGTCCTTCGCTTGGGAGAAAAATGCAATGGTACAAGACAGCTTTTCCTTGCCAATATCTCTCTTTTGCAAAGAGCTGCGCATTGGAAAATTCAGGGCTATGTCGTGTAGATGATGGTCTAACAGGAGGCTTTAAAATTTTCTTTCTAGTGTCCTTCGTTTGGGAGAAAAATGCAATGGTACAAGACAGCTTTTCCTTGCCAATATCTCTCTTTTGCAAAGAGCTGCGCATTGGAAAATTCAGGGCTATGTCGTGTAGATGATGGCCTAACAGGAGGCTTTAAAATTTTCTTTCTAGTGTCCTTCGTTTGGGAGAAAAATGCAAAGGTACAAGACAGCTTTTCCTTGCCAATATCTCTCTTTTGCAAAGAGCTGCGCATTGGAAAATTCAGGGCTATATCGTGTAGATGATGGCCTAACAGGAGGCTTTAAAATTTTAATTCTAGTGTCCTTCGTTTGGGAGAAAAATGCAAAGGTACAAGACAGCTTTTCCTTGCCAATATCTCTCTTTTGCAAAGAGCTGCGCATTGGAAAATTCATGGCTATGCCGTGTAGATGATGGTCTAACAGGAGGCTTTAAAATGTTCTTTCTAGTGTCCTTCGTTTGGGAGAAAAATGCAATGGTACAATACAGCTTTTCCTTGCCAATATCTCTCTTTTGCAAAGAGCTGCGCATTGGAAAATTCAGGGCTATATCGTGTAGATGATGGCCTAACAGGAGGCTTTAAAATTTTAATTCTAGTGTCCTTCGTTTGGGAGAAAAATGCAATGGTACAAGACAGCTTTTCCTTGCCAATATCTCTCTTTTGCAAAGAGCTGCGAATTGGAAAATTCAGGGCTATGTCGTGTAGATGATGGTCTAACAGGAGGCTTTAAAATTTTCTTTCTAGTGTCCTTCGTTTGGGAGAAAAATGCAATGGTACAATACAGCTTTTCCTTGCCAATATCTCTCTTTTGCAAAGAGCTACGCATTGGAAAATTCAGGGCTATGTCGTGTAGATGATGGTCTAACAGGAGGCTTTAAAATTTTCTTTCTAGTGTCCTTCGTTTGGGAGAAAAATGCAATGGTACAAGACAGCTTTTCCTTGCCAATATCTCTCTTTTGCAAAGAGCTGCGCATTGGAAAATTCAGGGCTATGTCGTGTAGATGATGGCCTAACAGGAGGCTTTAAAATTTTCTTTCTAGTGTCCTTCGTTTGGGAGAAAAATGCAAAGGTACAAGACAGCTTTTCCATGCCAATATCTCTCGTTTGCAAAGAGCTGCGCATTGGAAAATTCAGGGCTATATCGTGATGGCCTAACAGGAGGCTTTAAAATTTTAATTCTAGTGTCCTTCGCTTGGGAGAAAAATGCAATGGTACAAGACAGCTTTTCCTTGCCAATATCTCTCTTTTGCAAAGAGCTGCGCATTGGAAAATTCAGGGCTATGTCGTGTAGATGATGGTCTAACAGGAGGCTTTAAAATTTTCTTTCTAGTGTCCTTCGTTTGGGAGAAAAATGCAATGGTACAAGACAGCTTTTCCTTGCCAATATCTCTCTTTTGCAAAGAGCTGCGCATTGGAAAATTCAGGGCTATGTCGTGTAGATGATGGCCTAACAGGAGGCTTTAAAATTTTCTTTCTAGTGTCCTTCGTTTGGGAGAAAAATGCAAAGGTACAAGACAGCTTTTCCTTGCCAATATCTCTCTTTTGCAAAGAGCTGCGCATTGGAAAATTCAGGGCTATATCGTGTAGATGATGGCCTAACAGGAGGCTTTAAAATTTTAATTCTAGTGTCCTTCGTTTGGGAGAAAAATGCAAAGGTACAAGACAGCTTTTCCTTGCCAATATCTCTCTTTTGCAAAGAGCTGCGCATTGGAAAATTCATGGCTATGCCGTGTAGATGATGGTCTAACAGGAGGCTTTAAAATGTTCTTTCTAGTGTCCTTCGTTTGGGAGAAAAATGCAATGGTACAATACAGCTTTTCCTTGCCAATATCTCTCTTTTGCAAAGAGCTGCGCATTGGAAAATTCAGGGCTATATCGTGTAGATGATGGCCTAACAGGAGGCTTTAAAATTTTAATTCTAGTGTCCTTCGTTTGGGAGAAAAATGCAATGGTACAAGACAGCTTTTCCTTGCCAATATCTCTCTTTTGCAAAGAGCTGCGAATTGGAAAATTCAGGGCTATGTCGTGTAGATGATGGTCTAACAGGAGGCTTTAAAATTTTCTTTCTAGTGTCCTTCGTTTGGGAGAAAAATGCAATGGTACAATACAGCTTTTCCTTGCCAATATCTCTCTTTTGCAAAGAGCTGCGCATTGGAAAATTCAGGGCTATGTCGTGTAGATGATGGCCTAACAGGAGGCTTTAAAATTTTCTTTCTAGTGTCCTTCGTTTGGGAGAAAAATGCAAAGGTACAAGACAGCTTTTCCTTGCCAATATCTCTCTTTTGCAAAGAGCTGCGCATTGGAAAATTCAGGGCTATGTCGTGTAGATGATGGTCTAACAGGAGGCTTTAAAATTTTCTTTCTAGTTTCCTTCGTTTGGGAGAAAAATGCAATGGTACAAGACAGCTTTTCCTTGCCAATATCTCTCTTTTGCAAAGAGCTGCGCATTGGAAAATTCAGGGCTATGTCGTGTAGATGATGGCCTAACAGGAGGCTTTAAAATTTTCTTTCTAGTGTCCTTCGTTTGGGAGAAAAATGCAAAGGTACAAGACAGCTTTTCCTTGCCAATATCTCTCTTTTGCAAAGAGCTGCGCATTGGAAAATTCAGGGCTATATCGTGTAGAAGATGGCCTAACAGGAGGCTTTAAAATTTTAATTCTAGTGTCCTTCGTTTGGGAGAAAAATGCAAAGGTACAAGACAGCTTTTCCTTGCCAATATCTCTCTTTTGCAAAGAGCTGCGCATTGGAAAATTCATGGCTATGCCGTGTAGATGATGGTCTAACAGGAGGCTTTAAAATGTTCTTTCTAGTGTCCTTCGTTTGGGAGAAAAATGCAAAGGTACAAGACAGCTTTTCCTTGCCAATATCTCTCGTTTGCAAAGAGCTGCGCATTGGAAAATTCAGGGCTATATCGTGTAGATGATGGCCTAACAGGAGGCTTTAAAATTTTAATTCTAGTGTCCTTCGTTTGGGAGAAAAATGCAATGGTACAAGACAGCTTTTCCTTGCCAATATCTCTCTTTTGCAAAGAGCTGCGCATTGGAAAATTCAGGGCTATGTCGTGTAGATGATGGTCTAACAGGAGGCTTTAAAATTTTCTTTCTAGTGTCCTTCGTTTGGGAGAAAAATGCAAAGGTACAAGACAGCTTTTCCTTGCCAATATCTCTCTTTTGCAAAGAGCTGCGCATTGGAAAATTCAGGGCTATGTCGTGTAGATGATGGTCTAACAGGAGGCTTTAAAATTTTCTTTCTAGTTTCCTTCGTTTGGGAGAAAAATGCAATGGTACAAGACAGCTTTTCCTTGCCAATATCTCTCTTTTGCAAAGAGCTGCGCATTGGAAAATTCAGGGCTATGTCGTGTAAATGATGGCCTAACAGGAGGCTTTAAAATGTTCTTTCTAGTGTCCTTCGTTTGGGAGAAAAATGCAAAGGTACAAGACAGCTTTTCCTTGCCAATATCTCTCGTTTGCAAAGAGCTGCGCATTGGAAAATTCAGGGCTATATCGTGTAGATTATGGCCTAACAGGAGGCTTTAAAATTTTAATTCTAGTGTCCTTCGTTTGGGAGAAAAATGCAATGGTACAAGACAGCTTTTCCTTGCCAATATCTCTCTTTTGCAAAGAGCTGCGCATTGGAAAATTCAGGGCTATGTCGTGTAGATGATGGTCTAACAGGAGGCTTTAAAATTTTCTTTCTAGTGTCCTTCGTTTGGGAGAAAAATGCAATGGTACAATACAGCTTTTCCTTGCCAATATCTCTCTTTTGCAAAGAGCTGCGCATTGGAAAATTCAGGGCTATGTCGTGTAGATGATGGCCTAACAGGAGGCTTTAAAATTTTCTTTCTAGTGTCCTTCGTTTGGGAGAAAAATGCAAAGGTACAAGACAGCTTTTCCTTGCCAATATCTCTCTTTTGCAAAGAGCTGCGCATTGGAAAATTCAGGGCTATGTCGTGTAGATGATGGCCTAACAGGAGGCTTTAAAATTTTCTTTCTAGTTTCCTTCGTTTGGGAGAAAAATGCAATGGTACAAGAAAGCTTTTCCTTGCCAATATCTCTCTTTTGCATTGGAAAATTCAGGGCTATGTCGTGTAGATGATGGCCTAACAGGAGGCTTTAAAATTTTATTTCTAGTGTCCTTCGTTTGGGAGAAAAATGCAAAGGTACAAGACAGCTTTTCCTTGCCAATATCTCTCTTTTGCAAAGAGCTACGCATTGGAAAATTCAGGGCTATGTCGTGTAGATGATGGCCTAACAGGAGGCTTTAAAATTTTCTTTCTAGTGTCCTTCGTTTGGGAGAAAAATGCAAAGGTACAAGACAGCTTTTCCTTGCCAATATCTCTCGTTTGCAAAGAGCTGCGCATTGGAAAATTCAGGGCTATATCGTGTAGATGATGGCCTAACAGGAGGCTTTAAAATTTTAATTCTAGTGTCCTTCGTTTCGGAGAAAAATGCAATGGTACAAGACAGCTTTTCCTTGCCAATATCTCTCTTTTGCAAAGAGCTGCGCATTGGAAAATTCAGGGCTATGTCGTGTAGATGATGGTCTAACAGGAGGCTTTAAAATGTTCTTTCTAGTGTCCTTCGTTTGGGAGAAAAATGCAATGGTACAAGACAGCTTTTCCTTGCCAATATCTCTCTTTTGCAAAGAGCTGCGCATTGGAAAATTCAGGGCTATATCGTGTAGATGATGGCCTAACAGGAGGCTTTAAAATTTTAATTCTAGTGTCCTTCGTTTGGGAGAAAAATGCAAAGGTACAAGACAGCTTTTCCTTGTCAATATCTCTCTTTTGCAAAGAGCTGCGCATTGGAAAATTCAGGGCTATGTCGTGTAGATGATGGTCTAACAGGAGGCTTTAAAATTTTCTTTCTAGTGTCCTTCGTTTGGGAGAAAAATGCAAAGGTACAAGACAGCTTTTCCTTGCCAATATCTCTCTTTTGCAAAGAGCTACGCATTGGAAAATTCAGGGCTATGTCGTGTAGATGATGGCCTAACAGGAGGCTTTAAAATTTTATTTCTAGTGTCCTTCGTTTGGGAGAAAAATGCAATGGTACAAGACAGCTTTACCTTGCAAATATCTCTCTTTTGCAAAGAGCTGCGCATTGGAAAATTCAGGGCTATGTCGTGTAGATGATGGCCTAACAGGAGGCTTTAACATTTTCTTTCTAGTGTCCTTCGTTTGGGAGAAAAATGCAATGGTACAAGACAGCTTTTCCTTGCCAATATCTCTCTTTTGCAAAGAGCTGCGCATTGGAAAATTCAGGGCTATGTCGTGTAGATGATGGCCTAACAGGAGGCTTTAAAATTTTCTTTCTAGTGTCCTTCGTTTGGGAGAAAAATGCAAAGGTACAAGACAGCTTTTCCTTGCCAATATCTCTCTTTTGCAAAGAGCTGCGCATTGGAAAATTCAGGGCTATGTCGTGTAGATGATGGCCTAACAGGAGGCTTTAAAATTTTCTTTCTAGTGTCCTTCGTTTGGGAGAAAAATGCAAAGGTACAAGACAGCTTTTCCTTGCCAATATCTCTCTTTTGCAAAGAGCTGCGCATTGGAAAATTCAGGGCTATGTCGTGTAGATGATGGTCTAACAGGAGGCTTTAAAATTTTCTTTCTAGTGTCCTTCGTTTGGGAGAAAAATGCAAAGGTACAAGACAGATTTTCCTTGCCAATATCTCTCTTTTGCAAAGAGCTGCGCATTGGAAAATTCAGGGCTATATCGTGTAGATGATGGTCTAACAGGAGGCTTTAAAATTTTCTTTCTAGTGTCCTTCGTTTGGGAGAAAAATGCAATGGTACAAGACAGCTTTTCCTTGCCAATATCTCTCTTTTGCAAAGAGCTGCGCATTGGAAAATTCAGGGCTATATCGTGTAGATGATGGCCTAACAGGAGGCTTTAAAATTTTAATTCTAGTGTCCTTCGTTTCGGAGAAAAATGCAATGGTACAAGACAGCTTTTCCTTGCCAATATCTCTCTTTTGCAAAGAGCTGCGCATTGGAAAATTCAGGGCTATGTCGTGTAGATGATGGTCTAACAGGAGGCTTTAAAATTTTCTTTCTAGTGTCCTTCGTTTGGGAGAAAAATGCAATGGTACAAGACAGCTTTTCCTTGCCAATATCTCTCTTTTGCAAAGAGCTGCGCATTGGAAAATTCAGGGCTATGTCGTGTAGATGATGGCCTAACAGGAGGCTTTAAAATTTTCTTTCTAGTGTCCTTCGTTTGGGAGAAAAATGCAAAGGTACAAGACAGCTTTTCCTTGCCAATATCTCTCTTTTGCAAAGAGCTGCGCATTGGAAAATTCAGGGCTATGTCGTGTAGATGATGGTCTAACAGGAGGCTTTAAAATTTTCTTTCTAGTGTCCTTCGTTTGGGAGAAAAATGCAAAGGTACAAGACAGCTTTTCCTTGCCAATATCTCTCTTTTGCAAAGAGCTACGCATTGGAAAATTCAGGGCTATGTCGTGTAGATGATGGCCTAACAGGAGGCTTTAAATTTTTAATTCTAGTGTCCTTCGTTTGGGAGAAAAATGCAATGGTACAAGACAGCTTTACCTTGCAAATATCTCTCTTTTGCAAAGAGCTGCGCATTGGAAAATTCAGGGCTATGTCGTGTAGATGATGGCCTAACAGGAGGCTTTAACATTTTCTTTCTAGTGTCCTTCGTTTGGGAGAAAAATGCAAAGGTACAAGACAGCTTTTCCTTGCCAATATCTCTCTTTTGCAAAGAGCTGCGCATTGGAAAATTCAGGGCTATGTCGTGTAGATGATGGTCTAACAGTAGGCTTTAAAATTTTCTTTCTAGTGTCCTTCGTTTGGGAGAAAAATGCAATGGTACAAGACAGCTTTTCCTTGCCAATATCTCTCTTTTGCAAAGAGCTGCGCATTGGAAAATTCAGGGCTATGTCGTGTAGATGATGGCCTAACAGGAGGCTTTAAAATTTTCTTTCTAGTGTCCTTCGTTTGGGAGAAAAATGCAAAGGTACAAGACAGCTTTTCCTTGCCAATATATCTCGTTTGCAAAGAGCTGCGCATTGGAAAATTCAGGGCTATATCGTGTAGATGATGGCCTAACAGGAGGCTTTAAAATTTTAATTCTAGTGTCCTTCGTTTGGGAGAAAAATGCAATGGTACAAGACAGCTTTTCCTTGCCAATATCTCTCTTTTGCAAAGAGCTGCGCATTGGAAAATTCAGGGCTATGTCGTGTAGATGATGGTCTAACAGGAGGCTTTAAAATTTTCTTTCTAGTGTCCTTCGTTTGGGAGAAAAATGCAATGGTACAAGACAGCTTTTCCTTGCCAATATCTCTCTTTTGCAAAGAGCTGCGCATTGGAAAATTCAGGGCTATATCGTGTAGATGATGGCCTAACAGGAGGCTTTAAAATTTTAATTCTAGTGTCCTTCGTTTCGGAGAAAAATGCAATGGTACAAGACAGCTTTTCCTTGCCAATATCTCTCTTTTGCAAAGAGCTGCGCATTGGAAAATTCAGGGCTATGTCGTGTAGATGATGGTCTAACAGGAGGCTTTAAAATTTTCTTTCTAGTGTCCTTCGTTTGGGAGAAAAATGCAATGGTACAAGACAGCTTTTCCTTGCCAATATCTCTCTTTTGCAAAGAGCTGCGCATTGGAAAATTCAGGGCTATGTCGTGTAGATGATGGCCTAACAGGAGGCTTTAAAATTTTCTTTCTAGTGTCCTTCGTTTGGGAGAAAAATGCAAAGGTACAAGACAGCTTTTCCTTGCCAATATCTCTCGTTTGCAAAGAGCTGCGCATTGGAAAATTCAGGGCTATATCGTGTAGATGATGGCCTAACAGGAGGCTTTAAAATTTTAATTCTAGTGTCCTTCGTTTCGGAGAAAAATGCAATGGTACAAGACAGCTTTTCCTTGCCAATATCTCTCTTTTGCAAAGAGCTGCGCATTGGAAAATTCAGGGCTATGTCGTGTAGATGATGGTCTAACAGGAGGCTTTAAAATTTTCTTTCTAGTGTCCTTCGTTTGGGAGAAAAATGCAATGGTACAAGACAGCTTTTCCTTGCCAATATCTCTCTTTTGCAAAGAGCTGCGCATTGGAAAATTCAGGGCTATATCGTGTAGATGATGGCCTAACAGGAGGCTTTAAAATTTTAATTCTAGTGTCCTTCGTTTGGGAGAAAAATGCAAAGGTACAAGACAGCTTTTCCTTGCCAATATCTCTCTTTTGCAAAGAGCTGCGCATTGGAAAATTCATGGCTATGCCGTGTAGATGATGGTCTAACAGGAGGCTTTAAAATGTTCTTTCTAGTGTCCTTCGTTTGGGAGAAAAATGCAAAGGTACAAGACAGCTTTTCCTTGCCAATATCTCTCGTTTGCAAAGAGCTGCGCATTGGAAAATTCAGGGCTATATCGTGTAGATGATGGCCTAACAGGAGGCTTTAAAATTTTAATTCTAGTGTCCTTCGTTTGGGAGAAAAATGCAATGGTACAAGACAGCTTTTCCTTGCCAATATCTCTCTTTTGCAAAGAGCTGCGCATTGGAAAATTCAGGGCTATGTCGTGTAGATGATGGTCTAACAGGAGGCTTTAAAATTTTCTTTCTAGTGTCCTTCGTTTGGGAGAAAAATGCAATGGTACAATACAGCTTTTCCTTGCCAATATCTCTCTTTTGCAAAGAGCTGCGCATTGGAAAATTCAGGGCTATGTCGTGTAGATGATGGCCTAACAGGAGGCTTTAAAATTTTCTTTCTAGTGTCCTTCGTTTGGGAGAAAAATGCAAAGGTACAAGACAGCTTTTCCTTGCCAATATCTCTCTTTTGCAAAGAGCTGCGCATTGGAAAATTCAGGGCTATGTCGTGTAGATGATGGCCTAACAGGAGGCTTTAAAATTTTCTTTCTAGTTTCCTTCGTTTGGGAGAAAAATGCAATGGTACAAGAAAGCTTTTCCTTGCCAATATCTCTCTTTTGCAAAGAGCTGCGCATTGGAAAATTCAGGGCTATGTCGTGTAGATGATGGCCTAACAGGAGGCTTTAAAATTTTCTTTCTAGTGTCCTTCGTTTGGGAGAAAAATGCAAAGGTACAAGACAGCTTTTCCTTGCCAATATCTCTCTTTTGCAAAGAGCTGCGCATTGGAAAATTCAGGGCTATGTCGTGTAGATGATGGCCTAACAGGAGGCTTTAAAATTTTAATTCTAGTGTCCTTCGTTTGGGAGAAAAATGCAATGGTACAAGACAGCTTTTCCTTGCCAATATCTCTCTTTTGCAAAGAGCTGCGCATTGGAAAATTCAGGGCTATGTCGTGTAGATGATGGTCTAACAGGAGGCTTTAAAATTTTCTTTCTAGTGTCCTTCGTTTGGGAGAAAAATGCAATGGTACAAGACAGCTTTTCCTTGCCAATATCTCTCTTTTGCAAAGAGCTGCGCATTGGAAAATTCAGGGCTATGTCGTGTAGATGATGGTCTAACAGGAGGCTTTAAAATTTTCTTTCTAGTGTCCTTCGTTTGGGAGAAAAATGCAATGGTACAAGACAGCTTTTCCTTGCCAATATCTCTCTTTTGCAAAGAGCTGCGCATTGGAAAATTCAGGGCTATATCGTGTAGATGATGGCCTAACAGGAGGCTTTAAAATTTTAATTCTAGTTTCCTTCGTTTGGGAGAAAAATGCAAAGGTACAAGACAGCTTTTCCTTGCCAATATCTCTCTTTTGCAAAGAGCTGCGCATTGGAAAATTCATGGCTATGCCGTGTAGATGATGGTCTAACAGGAGGCTTTAAAATGTTCTTTCTAGTGTCCTTCGTTTGGGAGAAAAATGCAAAGGTACAAGACAGCTTTTCCTTGCCAATATCTCTCTTTTGCAAAGAGCTGCGCATTGGAAAATTCAGGGCTATGTCGTGTAGATGATGGTCTAACAGGAGGCTTTAAAATTTTCTTTCTAGTGTCCTTCGTTTGGGAGAAAAATGCAATGGTACAATACAGCTTTAACTTGCCAATATCTCTCTTTTGCAAAGAGCTGCGCATTGGAAAATTCAGGGCTATGTCGTGTAGATGATGGCCTAACAGGAGGCTTTAAAATTTTCTTTCTAGTGTCCTTCGTTTGGGAGAAAAATGCAAAGGTACAAGACAGCTTTTCCTTGCCAATATCTCTCTTTTGCAAAGAGCTGCGCATTGGAAAATTCAGGGCTATGTCGTGTAGATGATGGCCTAACAGGAGGCTTTAAAATTTTCTTTCTAGTTTCCTTCGTTTGGGAGAAAAATGCAATGGTACAAGAAAGCTTTTCCTTGCCAATATCTCTCTTTTGCAAAGAGCTGCGCATTGGAAAATTCAGGGCTATGTCGTGTAGATGATGGCCTAACAGGAGGCTTTAAAATTTTCTTTCTAGTGTCCTTCGTTTGGGAGAAAAATGCAAAGGTACAAGACAGCTTTTCCTTGCCAATATCTCTCTTTTGCAAAGAGCTACGCATTGGAAAATTCAGGGCTATGTCGTGTAGATGATGGCCTAACAGGAGGCTTTAAAATTTTCTTTCTAGTGACCTTCGTTTGGGAGAAAAATGCAAAGGTACAAGACAGCTTTTCCTTGCCAATATCTCTCTTTTGCAAAGAGCTGCGCATTGGAAAATTCAGGGCTATGTCGTGTAGATGATGGCCTAACAGGAGGCTTTAAAATTTGAATTCTAGTGTCCTTCGTTTGGGAGAAAAATGCAATGGTACAAGACAGCTTTTCCTTGCCAATATCTCTCTTTTGCAAAGAGCTGCGCATTGGAAAATTCATGGCTATGTCGTGTAGATGATGGCCTAACAGGAGGCTTTAACATTTTCTTACTAGTGTCCTTCCTTTGGGAGAAAAATGCAATGGTACAAGACAGCTTTTCCTTGCCAATATCTCTCTTTTGCAAAGAGCTGCGCATTGGAAAATTCAGGGCTATGTCGTGTAGATGATGGTCTAACAGGAGGCTTTAAAATTTTCTTTCTAGTGTCCTTCGTTTGGGAGAAAAATGCAATGGTACAAGACAGCTTTTCCTTGCCAATATCTCTCTTTTGCAAAGAGCTGCGCATTGGAAAATTCAGGGCTATGTCGTGTAGATGATGGCCTAACAGGAGGCTTTAAAATTTTCTTTCTAGTGTCCTTCGTTTGGGAGAAAAATGCAAAGGTACAAGACAGCTTTTCCTTGCCAATATCTCTCTTTTGCAAAGAGCTGCGCATTGGAAAATTCAGGGCTATGTCGTGTAGATGATGGTCTAACAGGAGGCTTTAAAATTTTCTTTCTAGTGTCCTTCGTTTGGGAGAAAAATGCAATGGTACAAGACAGCTTTTCCTTGCCAATATCTCTCTTTTGCAAAGAGCTGCGCATTGGAAAATTCAGGGCTATATCGTGTAGATGATGGCCTAACAGGAGGCTTTAAAATTTTAATTCTAGTGTCCTTCGTTTGGGAGAAAAATGCAAAGGTACAAGACAGCTTTTCCTTGCCAATATCTCTCTTTTGCAAAGAGCTGCGCATTGGAAAATTCAGGGCTACGTCGTGTAGATGATGGTCTAACAGGAGGCTTTAAAATTTTCTTTCTAGTGTCCTTCGTTTGGGAGAAAAATGCAATGGTACAAGACAGCTTTTCCTTGCCAATATCTCTCTTTTGCAAAGAGCTGCGCATTGGAAAATTCAGGGCTATGTCGTGTAGATGATGGCCTAACAGGAGGCTTTAAAATTTTCTTTCTAGTGTCCTTCGTTTGGGAGAAAAATGCAAAGGTACAAGACAGCTTTTCCTTGCCAATATCTCTCGTTTGCAAAGAGCTGCGCATTGGAAAATTCAGGGCTATATCGTGTAGATGATGGCCTAACAGGAGGCTTTAAAATTTTAATTCTAGTGTCCTTCGTTTGGGAGAAAAATGCAATGGTACAAGACAGCTTTTCCTTGCCAATATCTCTCTTTTGCAAAGAGCTGCGCATTGGAATATTCAGGGCTATGTCGTGTAGATGATGGTCTAACAGGAGGCTTTAAAATTTTCTTTCTAGTGTCCTTCGTTTGGGAGAAAAATGCAATGGTACAAGACAGCTTTTCCTTGCCAATATCTCTCTTTTGCAAAGAGCTGCGCATTGGAAAATTCAGGGCTATATCGTGTAGATGATGGCCTAACAGGAGGCTTTAAAATTTTAATTCTAGTGTCCTTCGTTTGGGAGAAAAATGCAAAGGTACAAGACAGCTTTTCCTTGCCAATATCTCTCTTTTGCAAAGAGCTGCGCATTGGAAAATTCAGGGCTATGTCGTGTAGATGATGGCCTAACAGGAGGCTTTAAAATTTTCTTTCTAGTGTCCTTCGTTTGGGAGAAAAATGCAAAGGTACAAGACAGCTTTTCCTTGCCAATATCTCTCGTTTGCAAAGAGCTGCGCATTGGAAAATTCAGGGCTATATCGTGTAGATGATGGCCTAACAGGAGGCTTTAAAATTTTAATTCTAGTGTCCTTCGTTTGGGAGAAAAATGCAATGGTACAAGACAGCTTTTCCTTGCCAATATCTCTCTTTTGCAAAGAGCTGCGCATTGGAATATTCAGGGCTATGTCGTGTAGATGATGGTCTAACAGGAGGCTTTAAAATTTTCTTTCTAGTGTCCTTCGTTTGGGAGAAAAATGCAATGGTACAAGACAGCTTTTCCTTGCCAATATCTCTCTTTTGCAAAGAGCTGCGCATTGGAAAATTCAGGGCTATATCGTGTAGATGATGGCCTAACAGGAGGCTTTAAAATTTTAATTCTAGTGTCCTTCGTTTGGGAGAAAAATGCAAAGGTACAAGACAGCTTTTCCTTGCCAATATCTCTCTTTTGCAAAGAGCTGCGCATTGGAAAATTCATGGCTATGCCGTGTAGATGATGGTCTAACAGGAGGCTTTAAAATGTTCTTTCTAGTGTCCTTCGTTTGGGAGAAAAATGCAAAGGTACAAGACAGCTTTTCCTTGCCAATATCTCTCGTTTGCAAAGAGCTGCGCATTGGAAAATTCAGGGCTATATTGTGTAGATGATGGCCTAACAGGAGGCTTTAAAATTTTAATTCTAGTGTCCTTCGTTTGGGAGAAAAATGCAATGGTACAAGACAGCTTTTCCTTGCCAATATCTCTCTTTTGCAAAGAGCTGCGCATTGGAAAATTCAGGGCTATGTCGTGTAGATGATGGTCTAACAGGAGGCTTTAAAATTTTCTTTCTAGTGTCCTTCGTTTGGGAGAAAAATGCAATGGTACAATACAGCTTTTCCTTGCCAATATCTCTCTTTTGCAAAGAGCTGCGCATTGGAAAATTCAGGGCTATGTCGTGTAGATGATGGCCTAACAGGAGGCTTTAAAATTTTGTTTCTAGTGTCCTTCGTTTGGGAGAAAAATGCAATGGTACAAGACAGCTTTTCCTTGCCAATATCTCTCTTTTGCAAAGAGCTGCGCATTGGAAAATTCAGGGCTATGTCGTGTAGATGATGGCCTAACAGGAGGCTTTAAAATTTTCTTTCTAGTTTCCTTCGTTTGGGAGAAAAATGCAATGGTACAAGAAAGCTTTTCCTTGCCAATATCTCTCTTTTGCAAAGAGCTGCGCATTGGAAAATTCAGGGCTATGTCGTGTAGATGATGGCCTAACAGGAGGCTTTAAAATTTTAATTCTAGTGTCCTTCGTTTGGGAGAAAAATGCAAAGGTACAAGACAGCTTTTCCTTGCCAATATCTCTCTTTTGCAAAGAGCTGCGCATTGGAAAATTCATGGCTATGCCGTGTAGATGATGGTCTAACAGGAGGCTTTAAAATGTTCTTTCTAGTGTCCTTCGTTTGGGAGAAAAATGCAAAGGTACAAGACAGCTTTTCCTTGCCAATATCTCTCTTTTGCAAAGAGCTGCGCATTGGAAAATTCAGGGCTATGTCGTGTAGATGATGGTCTAACAGGAGGCTTTAAAATTTTCTTTCTAGTGTCCTTCGTTTGGGAGAAAAATGCAATGGTACAAAACAGCTTTTCCTTGCCAATATCTCTCTTTTGCAAAGAGCTGCGCATTGGAAAATTCAGGGCTATGTCGTGTAGATGATGGCCTAACAGGAGGCTTTAAAATTTTCTTTCTAGTGTCCTTCGTTTGGGAGAAAAATGCAAAGGTACAAGACAGCTTTTCCTTGCCAATATCTCTCTTTTGCAAAGAGCTGCGCATTGGAAAATTCAGGGCTATGTCGTGTAGATGATGGCCTAACAGGAGGCTTTAAAATTTTCTTTCTAGTTTCCTTCGTTTGGGAGAAAAATGCAATGGTACAAGAAAGCTTTTCCTTGCCAATATCTCTCTTTTGCAAAGAGCTGCGCATTGGAAAATTCATGGCTATGCCGTGTAGATGATGGTCTAACAGGAGGCTTTAAAATGTTCTTTCTAGTGTCCTTCGTTTGGGAGAAAAATGCAAAGGTACAAGACAGCTTTTCCTTGCCAATATCTCTCGTTTGCAAAGAGCTGCGCATTGGAAAATTCAGGGCTATATCGTGTAGATGATGGCCTAACAGGAGGCTTTAAAATTTTAATTCTAGTGTCCTTCGTTTGGGAGAAAAATGCAATGGTACAAGACAGCTTTTCCTTGCCAATATCTCTCTTTTGCAAAGAGCTGCGCATTGGAAAATTCAGGGCTATGTCGTGTAGATGATGGTCTAACAGGAGGCTTTAAAATTTTCTTTCTAGTGTCCTTCGTTTGGGAGAAAAATGCAATGGTACAATACAGCTTTTCCTTGCCAATATCTCTCTTTTACAAAGAGCTGCGCATTGGAAAATTCAGGGCTATGTCGTGTAGATGGATGGCCTAACAGGAGGCTTTAAAATTTTCTTTCTAGTGTCCTTCGTTTGGGAGAAAAATGCAATGGTACAAGACAGCTTTTCCTTGCCAATATCTCTCTTTTGCAAAGAGCTGCGCATTGGAAAATTCAGGGCTATGTCGTGTAGATGATGGCCTAACAGGAGGCTTTAAAATTTTCTTTCTAGTTTCCTTCGTTTGGGAGAAAAATGCAATGGTACAAGAAAGCTTTTCCTTGCCAATATCTCTCTTTTGCAAAGAGCTGCGCATTGGAAAATTCAGGGCTATGTCGTGTAGATGATGGCCTAAAAGGAGGCTTTAAAATTTTAATTCTAGTGTCCTTCGTTTGGGAGAAAAATGCAAAGGTACAAGACAGCTTTTCCTTGCCAATATCTCTCTTTTGCAAAGAGCTGCGCATTGGAAAATTCATGGCTATGCCGTGTAGATGATGGTCTAACAGGAGGCTTTAAAATGTTCTTTCTAGTGTCCTTCGTTTGGGAGAAAAATGCAAAGGTACAAGACAGCTTTTCCTTGCCAATATCTCTCTTTTGCAAAGAGCTGCGCATTGGAAAATTCAGGGCTATGTCGTGTAGATGATGGTCTAACAGGAGGCTTTAAAATTTTCTTTCTAGTGTCCTTCGTTTGGGAGAAAAATGCAATGGTACAATACAGCTTTTCCTTGCCAATATCTCTCTTTTGCAAAGAGCTGCGCATTGGAAAATTCAGGGCTATGTCGTGTAGATGATGGCCTAACAGGAGGCTTTAAAATTTTCTTTCTAGTGTCCTTCGTTTGGGAGAAAAATGCAAAGGTACAAGACAGCTTTTCCTTGCCAATATCTCTCTTTTGCAAAGAGCTGCGCATTGGAAAATTCAGGGCTATGTCGTGTAGATGATGGTCTAACAGGAGGCTTTAAAATTTTCTTTCTAGTTTCCTTCGTTTGGGAGAAAAATGCAATGGTACAAGACAGCTTTTCCTTGCCAATATCTCTCTTTTGCAAAGAGCTGCGCATTGGAAAATTCAGGGCTATGTCGTGTAGATGATGGCCTAACAGGAGGCTTTAAAATTTTCTTTCTAGTGTCCTTCGTTTGGGAGAAAAATGCAAAGGTACAAGACAGCTTTTCCTTGCCAATATCTCTCTTTTGCAAAGAGCTGCGCATTGGAAAATTCAGGGCTATATCGTGTAGATGATGGCCTAACAGGAGGCTTTAAAATTTTAATTCTAGTGTCCTTCGTTTGGGAGAAAAATGCAAAGGTACAAGACAGCTTTTCCTTGCCAATATCTCTCTTTTGCAAAGAGCTGCGCATTGGAAAATTCATGGCTATGCCGTGTAGATGATGGTCTAACAGGAGGCTTTAAAATGTTCTTTCTAGTGTCCTTCGTTTGGGAGAAAAATGCAAAGGTACAAGACAGCTTTTCCTTGCCAATATCTCTCGTTTGCAAAGAGCTGCGCATTGGAAAATTCAGGGCTATATCGTGTAGATGATGGCCTAACAGGAGGCTTTAAAATTTTAATTCTAGTGTCCTTCGTTTGGGAGAAAAATGCAATGGTACAAGACAGCTTTTCCTTGCCAATATCTCTCTTTTGCAAAGAGCTGCGCATTGGAAAATTCAGGGCTATGTCGTGTAGATGATGGTCTAACAGGAGGCTTTAAAATTTTCTTTCTAGTGTCCTTCGTTTGGGAGAAAAATGCAAAGGTACAAGACAGCTTTTCCTTGCCAATATCTCTCTTTTGCAAAGAGCTGCGCATTGGAAAATTCAGGGCTATGTCGTGTAGATGATGGTCTAACAGGAGGCTTTAAAATTTTCTTTCTAGTTTCCTTCGTTTGGGAGAAAAATGCAATGGTACAAGACAGCTTTTCCTTGCCAATATCTCTCTTTTGCAAAGAGCTGCGCATTGGAAAATTCAGGGCTATTTCGTGTAAATGATGGCCTAACAGGAGGCTTTAAAATTTTCTTTCTAGTGTCCTTCGTTTGGGAGAAAAATGCAAAGGTACAAGACAGCTTTTCCTTGCCAATATCTCTCTTTTGCAAAGAGCTGCGCATTGGAAAATTCAGGGCTATGTCGTGTAGATGATGGTCTAACAGGAGGCTTTAAAATTTTCTTTCTAGTGTCCTTCGTTTGGGAGAAAAATGCAATGGTACAATACAGCTTTTCCTTGCCAATATCTCTCTTTTGCAAAGAGCTGCGCATTGGAAAATTCAGGGCTATGTCGTGTAGATGATGGCCTAACAGGAGGCTTTAAAATTTTCTTTCTAGTGTCCTTCGTTTGGGAGAAAAATGCAAAGGTACAAGACAGCTTTTCCTTGCCAATATCTCTCTTTTGCAAAGAGCTGCGAATTGGAAAATTCAGGGCTATGTCGTGTAGATGATGGCCTAACAGGAGGCTTTAAAATTTTCTTTCTAGTGTCCTTCGTTTGGGAGAAAAATGCAAAGGTACAAGACAGCTTTTCCTTGCCAATATCTCTCTTTTGCAAAGAGCTACGCATTGGAAAATTCAGGGCTATGTCGTGTAGATGATGGCCTAACAGGAGGCTTTAAAATTTTCTTTCTAGTGACCTTCGTTTGGGAGAAAAATGCAAAGGTACAAGACAGTTTTTCCTTGCCAATATCTCTCTTTTGCAAAGAGCTGCGAATTGGAAAATTCAGGGCTATGTCGTGTAGATGATGGCCTAACAGGAGGCTTTAAAATTTTCTTTCTAGTGTCCTTCGTTTGGGAGAAAAATGCAAAGGTACAAGACAGCTTTTCCTTGCCAATATCTCTCTTTTGCAAAGAGCTACGCATTGGAAAATTCAGGGCTATGTCGTGTAGATGATGGCCTAACAGGAGGCTTTAAAATTTTCTTTCTAGTGTCCTTCGTTTGGGAGAAAAATGCAATGGTACAAGACAGCTTTTCCTTGCCAATATCTCTCTTTTGCAAAGAGCTGCGCATTGGAAAATCCAGGGCTATATCGTGTAGATGATGGCCTAACAGGAGGCTTTAAAATTTTAATTCTAGTGTCCTTCGTTTGGGAGAAAAATGCAAAGGTACAAGACAGCTTTTCCTTGCCAATATCTCTCTTTTGCAAAGAGCTGCGCATTGGAAAATTCAGGGATATATCGTGTAGATGATGGCCTAACAGGAGGCTTTAAAATTTTAATTCTAGTGTCCTTCGTCTGGGAGAAAAATGCAATGGTACAAGACAGCTTTTCCTTGCCAATATCTCTCTTTTGCAAAGAGCTGCGCATTGGAAAATTCAGGGCTATGTCGTGTAGATGATGGTCTAACAGGAGGCTTTAAAATTTTCTTTCTAGTGTCCTTCGTTTGGGAGAAAAATGCTTTGGTACAATACAGCTTTTCCTTGCCAATATCTCTCTTTTGCAAAGAGCTGCGCATTGGAAAATTCAGGGCTATGTCGTGTAGATGATGGCCTAACAGGAGGCTTTAAAATTTTCTTTCTAGTGACCTTCGTTTGGGAGAAAAATGCAAAGGTACAAGACAGCTTTTCCTTGCCAATATCTCTCTTTTGCAAAGAGCTGCGCATTGGAAAATTCAGGGCTATATCGTGTAGATGATGGCCTAACAGGAGGCTTTAAAAATTTTAATTCTAGTGTCCTTCGTTTAGGAGAAAAATGCAAAGGTACAAGACAGCTTTTCCTTGCCAATATCTCTCTTTTGCAAAGAGCTGCGCATTGGAAAATTCAGGGCTATGTCGTGTAGATGATGGCCTAACAGGAGGCTTTAAAATTTTCTTTCTAGTGTCCTTCGTTTGGGAGAAAAATGCAAAGGTACAAGACAGCTTTTCCTTGCCAATATCTCTCTTTTGCAAAGAGCTGCGCATTGGAAAATTCAGGGCTATATCGTGTAGATGATGGCCTAACAGGAGGCTTTAAAATTTTAATTCTAGTGTCCTTCGTTTGGGAGAAAAATGCAAAGGTACAAGACAGCTTTTCCTTGCCAATATCTCTCTTTTGCAAAGAGCTGCGCATTGGAAAATTCATGGCTATGCCGTGTAGATGATGGTCTAACAGGAGGCTTTAAAATTTTCTTTCTAGTGTCCTTCGTTTGGGAGAAAAATGCAAAGGTACAAGACAGCTTTTCCTTGCCAATATCTCTCGTTTGCAAAGAGCTGCGCATTTGGAAAACTCAGGGCTATATCGTGTAGATGAAGCACTAACAGGAGGCTTTAAAATTTTAATTCTAGTGTCCTTCGTTTGGGAGAAAAATGCAATTGTACAAGACAGCTTTTCCTTGCCAATATCTCTCTTTTGCAAAGAGCTGCGCATTGGAAAATTCAGGGCTATGTCGTGTAGATGATGGTCTAACAGGAGGCTTTAAAATTTTCTTTCTAGTGTCCTTCGTTTAGGAGAAAAATGCTTTGGTACAATACAGCTTTTCCTTGCCAATATCTCTCTTTTGCAAAGAGCTGCGCATTGGAAAATTCAGGGCTATGTCGTGTAGATGATGGCCTAACAGGAGGCTTTAAAATTTTCTTTCTAGTGACCTTCGTTTGGGAGAAAAATGCAAAGGTACAAGACAACTTTTCCTTGCCAATATCTCTCTTTTGCAAAGAGCTGCGCATTGGAAAATTCAGGGCTATATCGTGTAGATGATGGCCTAACAGGAGGCTTTAAAAATTTTAATTCTAGTGTCCTTCGTTTAGGAGAAAAATGCAAAGGTACAAGACAGCTTTTCCTTGCCAATATCTCTCTTTTGCAAAGAGCTGCGCATTGGAAAATTCAGGGCTATGTCGTGTAGATGATGGCCTAACAGGAGGCTTTAAAATTTTCTTTCTAGTGTCCTTCGTTTGGGAGAAAAATGCAAAGGTACAAGACAGCTTTTACTTGCCAATATCTCTCTTTTGCAAAGAGCTGCGCATTGGAAAATTCAGGGCTATATCGTGTAGATGATGGCCTAACAGGAGGCTTTAAAATTTTAATTCTAGTGTCCTTCGTTTGGGAGAAAAATGCAAAGGTACAAGACAGCTTTTCCTTGCCAATATCTCTCGTTTGCAAAGAGCTGCGCATTTGGAAAACTCAGGGCTATATCGTGTAGATGAAGCACTAACAGGAGGCTTTAAAATTTTAATTCTAGTGTCCTTCGTTTGGGAGAAAAATGCAATGGTACAAGACAGCTTTTCCTTGCCAATATCTCTCTTTTGCAAAGAGCTGCGCATTGGAAAATTCAGGGCTATGTCGTGTAGATGATGGTCTAACAGGAGGCTTTAAAATTTTCTTTCTAGTGTCCTTCGTTTGGGAAAAAAATGCAATGGTACAAGACAGCTTTTCCTTGCCAATATCTCTCTTTTGCAAAGAGCTGCGCATTGGAAAATTCAGGGCTATGTCGTGTAGATGATGGCCTAACAGGAGGCTTTAAAATTTTCTTTCTAGTGTCCTTCGTTTGGGAGAAAAATGCAATGGTACAAGAAAGCTTTTCCTTGCCAATATCTCTCTTTTGCAAAGAGCTGCGCATTGGAAAATTCAGGGCTATGTCGTGTAGATGATGTCCTAACAGGAGGCTTTAACATTTTCTTTCTAGTGTCCTTCGTTTGGGAGAAAAATGCAAAGGTACAAGACAGCTTTTTCTTGCCAATATCTCTCTTTTGCAAAGAGCTACTCATTGGAAAATTCAGGGCTATGTCGTGTAGATGATGGCCTAACAGGAGGCTTTAAAATTTTCTTTCTAGTGACCTTCGTTTGGGAGAAAAATGCAAAGGTACAAGACAGCTTTTCCTTGCCAATATCTCTCTTTTGCAAAGAGCTGCGCTTTGGAAAATTCAGGGCTATGTCGTGTAGATGATGGCCTAACAGGAGGCTTTAAAATTTTCTTTCTAGTGTCCTTCGTTTGGGAGAAAAATGCAAAGGTACAAGACAGCTTTTCCTTGCCAATATCTCTCTTTTGCAAAGAGCTACGCATTGGAAAATTCATGGCTATGTCGTGAAGATGATGGCCTAACAGGAGGCTTTAAAATTTTCTTTCTAGTGACCTTCGTTTGGGAGAAAAATGCAAAGGTACAAGACAGCTTTTCCTTGCCAATATCTCTCTTTTGCAAAGAGCTACGCATTGGAAAATTCAGGGCTATGTCGTGTAGATGATGGCCTAACAGGAGGCTTTAAAATTTTCTTTCTAGTGTCCTTCGTTTGGGAGAAAAATGCAATGGTACAAGACAGCTTTTCCTTGCCAATATCTCTCTTTTGCAAAGAGCTGCGCATTGGAAAATTCAGGGCTATGTCGTGTAGATGATGGCCTAACAGGAGGCTTTAAAATTTTCTTTCTAGTGTCCTTCGTTTGGGAGAAAAATGCAATGTTACAAGACAGCTTTTCTTTGCCAATATCTCTCTTTTGCAAAGAGCTACGCATTGGAAAATTCAGGGCTATGTCGTGTAGATGATGGCCTAACAGGAGGCTTTAAAATTTTCTTTCTAGTGACCTTCGTTTGGGAGAAAAATGCAAAGGTACAAGACAGCTTTTCCTTGCCAATATCTCTCTTTTGCAAAGAGCTGCGAATTGGAAAATTCAGGGCTATGTCGTGTAGATGATGGCCTAACAGGAGGCTTTAAAATGTTCTTTCTAGTGTCCTTCGTTTGGGAGAAAAATGCAAAGGTACAAGACAGCTTTTCCTTGCCAATATCTCTCTTTTGCAAAGAGCTACGCATTGGAAAATTCAGGGCTATGTCGTGTAGATGATGGCCTAACAGGAGGCTTTAAAATTTTCTTTCTAGTTACCTTCGTTTGGGAGAAAAATGCAAAGGTACAAGACAGCTTTTCCTTGCCAATATCTCTCTTTTGCAAAGAGCTGCGCATTGGAAAATTCAGGGCTATGTCGTGTAGATGATGGCCTAACAGGAGGCTTTAAAAATTTAATTCTAGTGTCCTTCGTTTGGGAGAAAAATGCAAAGGTACAAGACAGCTTTTCCTTGCCAATATCTCTCTTTTGCAAAGAGCTACGCATTGGAAAATTCAGGGCTATGTCGTGTAGATGATGGTCTAACAGGAGGCTTTAAAATTTTCTTTCTAGTGTCCTTCGTTTGGGAGAAAAATGCAATGGTACAAGACAGCTTTTCCTTGCCAATATCTCTCTTTTGCAAAGAGCTGCGCATTGGAAAATCCAGGGCTATATCGTGTAGATGATGGCCTAACAGGAGGCTTTAAAATTTTAATTCTAGTGTCCTTCGTTTGGGAGAAAAATGCAAAGGTACAAGACAGCTTTTCCTTGCCAATATCTCTCTTTTGCAAAGAGCTGCGCATTGGAAAATTCAGGGATATATCGTGTAGATGATGGCCTAACAGGAGGCTTTAAAATTTTAATTCTAGTGTCCTTCGTTTGGGAGAAAAATGCAATGGTACAAGACAGCTTTTCCTTGCCAATATCTCTCTTTTGCAAAGAGCTGCGCATTGGAAAATTCAGGGCTATGTCGTGTAGATGATGGTCTAACAGGAGGCTTTAAAATTTTCTTTCTAGTGTACTTCGTTTGGGAGAAAAATGCAATGGTTCAATACAGCTTTTCCTTGCCAATATCTCTCTTTTGCAAAGAGCTGCGCATTGGAAAATTCAGGGCTATGTCGTGTAGATGATGGCCTAACAGGAGGCTTTAAAATTTTCTTTCTAGTGACCTTCGTTTGGGAGAAAAATGCAAAGGTACAAGACAGCTTTTCCTTGCCAATATCTCTCTTTTGCAAAGAGCTGCGAATTGGAAAATTCAGGGCTATGTCGTGTAGATGATGGCCTAACAGGAGGCTTTAAAATTTTCTTTCTAGTGTCCTTCGTTTGGGAGAAAAATGCAAAGGTACAAGACAGCTTTTCCTTGCCAATATCTCTCTTTTGCAAAGAGCTACGCATTGGAAAATTCAGGGCTATGTCGTGTAGATAATGGCCTAACAGGAGGCTTTAAAATTTTCTTTCTAGTTACCTTCGTTTGGGAGAAAAATGCAAAGGTACAAGACAGCTTTTCCTTGCCAATATCTCTCTTTTGCAAAGAGCTGCGCATTGGAAAATTCAGGGCTATGTCGTGTAGATGATGGCCTAACAGGAGGCTTTAAAATTTTAATTCTAGTGTCCTTCGTTTGGGAGAAAAATGCAAAGGTACAAGACAGCTTTTCCTTGCCAATATCTCTCTTTTGCAAAGAGCTGCGCATTGGAAAATCCAGGGCTATATCGTGTAGATGATGGCCTAACAGGAGGCTTTAAAATTTTAATTCTAGTGTCCTTCGTTTGGGAGAAAAATGCAAAGGTACAAGACAGCTTTTCCTTGCCAATATCTCTCTTTTGCAAAGAGCTGCGCATTGGAAAATTCAGGGCTATGTCGTGTAGATGATGGTCTAACAGGAGGCTTTAAAATTTTCTTTCTAGTGTCCTTCGTTTGGGAGAAAAATGCAATGGTACAATACAGCTTTTCCTTGCCAATATCTCATTTTTGCAAAGAGCTGCGCATTGGAAAATTCAGGGCTATGTCGTGTAGATGATGGCCTAACAGGAGGCTTTAAAATTTTCTTTCTAGTGACCTTCGTTTGGGAGAAAAATGCAAAGGTACAAGACAGCTTTTCCTTGCCAATATCTCTCTTTTGCAAAGAGCTGCGCATTGGAAAATTCAGGGCTATATCGTGTAGATGATGGCCTAACAGGAGGCTTTAAAATTTTAATTCTAGTGTCCTTCGTTTGGGAGAAAAATGCAATGGTACAAGACAGCTTTTCCTTGCCAATATCTCTCTTTTGCAAAGAGCTGCGCATTGGAAAATTCAGGGCTATGTCGTGTAGATGATGGTCTAACAGGAGGCTTTAAAATTTTCTTTCTAGTGTCCTTCGTTTGGGAGAAAAATGCAATGGTACAATACAGCTTTTCCTTGCCAATATCTCATTTTTGCAAAGAGCTGCGCATTGGAAAATTCAGGGCTATGTCGTGTAGATGATGGCCTAACAGGAGGCTTTAAAATTTTCTTTCTAGTGACCTTCGTTTGGGAGAAAAATGCAAAGGTACAAGACAGCTTTTCCTTGCCAATATCTCTCTTTTGCAAAGAGCTGCGCATTGGAAAATTCAGGGCTATATCGTGTAGATGATGGCCTAACAGGAGGCTTTAAAATTTTAATTCTAGTGTCCTTCGTTTGGGAGAAAAATGCAAAGGTACAAGACAGCTTTTCCTTGCCAATATCTCTCTTTTGCAAAGAGCTGCGCATTGGAAAATTCATGGCTATGCCGTGTAGATGATGGTCTAACAGGAGGCTTTAAAATTTTCTTTCTAGTGTCCTTTGTTTGGGAGAAAAATGCAAAGGTACAAGACAGCTTTTCCTTGCCAATATCTCTCGTTTGCAAAGAGCTGCGCATTTGGAAAACTCAGGGCTATATCGTGTAGATGAAGCACTAACAGGAGGCTTTAAAATTTTAATTCTAGTGTCCTTCGTTTGGGAGAAAAATGCAATGGTACAAGACAGCTTTTCCTTGCCAATATCTCTCTTTTGCAAAGAGCTGCGCATTGGAAAATTCAGGACTATGTCGTGTAGATGATGGCCTAACAGGAGGCTTTAAAATTTTCTTTCTAGTGTCCTTCGTTTGGGAAAAAAATGCAATGGTACAAGACAGCTTTTCCTTGCCAATATCTCTCTTTTGCAAAGAGCTGCGCATTGGAAAATTCAGGGCTATGTCGTGTAGATGATGGCCTAACAGGAGGCTTTAAAATTTTCTTTCTAGTGTCCTTCGTTTGGGAGAAAAATGCAAAGGTGCAAGACAGCTTTTCCTTGCCAATATCTCTCGTTTGCAAAGAGCTGCGCATTGGAAAATTCAGGGCTATATCGTGTAGATGATGGCCTAACAGGAGGCTTTAAAATTTTCTTTCTAGTGTCCTTCGTTTGGGAGAAAAATGCAATGGTACAAGACAGCTTTTCCTTGCCAATATCTCTCTTTTGCAAAGAGCTGCGCATTGGAAAATTCAGGGCTATGTCGTGTAGATGATGTCCTAACAGGAGGCTTTAACATTTTCTTTCTGGTGTCCTTCGTTTGGGAGAAAAATGCAAAGGTACAAGACAGCTTTTCCTTGCCAATATCTCTCTTTTGCAAAGAGCTACTCATTGGAAAATTCAGGGCTATGTCGTGTAGATGATGGCCTAACAGGAGGCTTTAAAATTTTCTTTCTAGTGACCTTCGTTTGGGAGAAAAATGCAAAGGTACAAGACAGCTTTTCCTTGCCAATATCTCTCTTTTGCAAAGAGCTGCGAATTGGAAAATTCAGGGCTATGTCGTGTAGATGATGGCCTAACAGGAGGCTTTAAAATGTTCTTTCTAGTGTCCTTCGTTTGGGAGAAAAATGCAAAGGTACAAGACAGCTTTTCCTTGCCAATATCTCTCTTTTGCAAAGAGCTACGCATTGGAAAATTCAGGGCTATGTCGTGTAGATGATGGCCTAACAGGAGGCTTTAAAATTTTCTTTCTAGTTACCTTCGTTTGGGAGAAAAATGCAAAGGTACAAGACAGCTTTTCCTTGCCAATATCTCTCTTTTGCAAAGAGCTGCGCATTGGAAAATTCAGGGCTATGTCGTGTAGATGATGGCCTAACAGGAGGCTTTAAAAATTTAATTCTAGTGTCCTTCGTTTGGGAGAAAAATGCAAAGGTACAAGACAGCTTTTCCTTGCCAATATCTCTCTTTTGCAAAGAGCTACGCATTGGAAAATTCAGGGCTATGTCGTGTAGATGATGGTCTAACAGGAGGCTTTAAAATTTTCTTTCTAGTGTCCTTCGTTTGGGAGAAAAATGCAATGGTACAAGACAGCTTTTCCTTGCCAATATCTCTCTTTTGCAAAGAGCTGCGCATTGGAAAATTCAGGGCTATGTCGTGTAGATGATGGTCTAACAGGAGGCTTTAAAATTTTCTTTCTAGTGTCCTTCGTTTGGGAGAAAAATGCAATGGTTCAATACAGCTTTTCCTTGCCAATATCTCTCTTTTGCAAAGAGCTGCGCATTGGAAAATTCAGGGCTATGTCGTGTAGATGATGGCCTAACAGGAGGCTTTAAAATTTTCTTTCTAGTGACCTTCGTTTGGGAGAAAAATGCAAAGGTACAAGACAGCTTTTCCTTGCCAATATCTCTCTTTTGCAAAGAGCTGCGAATTGGAAAATTCAGGGCTATGTCGTGTAGATGATGGCCTAACAGGAGGCTTTAAAATTTTCTTTCTAGTGTCCTTCGTTTGGGAGAAAAATGCAAAGGTACAAGACAGCTTTTCCTTGCCAATATCTCTCTTTTGCAAAGAGCTACGCATTGGAAAATTCAGGGCTATGTCGTGTAGATAATGGCCTAACAGGAGGCTTTAAAATTTTCTTTCTAGTTACCTTCGTTTGGGAGAAAAATGCAAAGGTACAAGACAGCTTTTCCTTGCCAATATCTCTCTTTTGCAAAGAGCTGCGCATTGGAAAATTCAGGGCTATGTCGTGTAGATGATGGCCTAACAGGAGGCTTTAAAATTTTAATTCTAGTGTCCTTCGTTTGGGAGAAAAATGCAAAGGTACAAGACAGCTTTTCCTTGCCAATATCTCTCTTTTGCAAAGAGCTGCGCATTGGAAAATCCAGGGCTATATCGTGTAGATGATGGCCTAACAGGAGGCTTTAAAATTTTAATTCTAGTGTCCTTCGTTTGGGAGAAAAATGCAAAGGTACAAGACAGCTTTTCCTTGCCAATATCTCTCTTTTGCAAAGAGCTGCGCATTGGAAAATTCAGGGATATGTCGTGTAGATGATGGCCTAACAGGAGGCTTTAAAATTTTAATTCTAGTGTCCTTCGTTTGGGAGAAAAATGCAATGGTACAAGACAGCTTTTCCTTGCCAATATCTCTCTTTTGCAAAGAGCTGCGCATTGGAAAATTCAGGGCTATGTCGTGTAGATGATGGTCTAACAGGAGGCTTTAAAATTTTCTTTCTAGTGACCTTCGTTTGGGAAAAAAATGCAAAGGTACAAGACAGCTTTTCCTTGCCAATATCTCTCTTTTGCAAAGAGCTGCGCATTGGAAAATTCAGGGCTATATCGTGTAGATGATGGCCTAACAGGAGGCTTTAAAAATTTTAATTCTAGTGTCCTTCGTTTAGGAGAAAAATGCAAAGGTACAAGACAGCTTTTCCTTGCCAATATCTCTCTTTTGCAAAGAGCTGCGCATTGGAAAATTCAGGGCTATGTCGTGTAGATGATGGCCTAACAGGAGGCTTTAAAATTTTCTTTCTAGTGTCCTTCGTTTGGGAGAAAAATGCAAAGGTACAAGCCAGCTTTTCCTTGCCAATATCTCTCTTTTGCAAAGAGCTGCGCATTGGAAAATTCAGGGCTATATCGTGTAGATGATGGCCTAACAGGAGGCTTTAAAATTTTAATTCTAGTGTCCTTCGTTTGGGAGAAAAATGCAAAGGTACAAGACAGCTTTTCCTTGCCAATATCTCTCTTTTGCAAAGAGCTGCGCATTGGAAAATTCATGGCTATGCCGTGTAGATGATGGTCTAACAGGAGGCTTTAAAATTTTCTTTCTAGTGTCCTTCGTTTGGGAGAAAAATGCAAAGGTACAAGACAGCTTTTCCTTGCCAATATCTCTCGTTTGCAAAGAGCTGCGCATTTGGAAAACTCAGGGCTATATCGTGTAGATGAAGCACTAACAGGAGGCTTTAAAATTTTAATTCTAGTGTCCTTCGTTTGGGAGAAAAATGCAATGGTACAAGACAGCTTTTCCTTGCCAATATCTCTCTTTTGCAAAGAGCTGCGCATTGGAAAATTCAGGGCTATGTCGTGTAGATGATGGTCTAACAGGAGGCTTTAAAATTTTCTTTCTAGTGTCCTTCGTTTGGGAAAAAAATGCAATGGTACAAGACAGCTTTTCCTTGCCAATATCTCTCTTTTGCAAAGAGCTGCGCATTGGAAAATTCAGGGCTATGTCGTGTAGATGATGGCCTAACAGGAGGCTTTAAAATTTTCTTTCTAGTGTCCTTCGTTTGGGAGAAAAATGCAAAGGTGCAAGACAGCTTTTCCTTGCCAATATCTCTCGTTTGCAAAGAGCTGCGCATTGGAAAATTCAGGGCTATATCGTGTAGATGATGGCCTAACAGGAGGCTTTAAAATTTTCTTTCTAGTGTCCTTCGTTTGGGAGAAAAATGCAATGGTACAAGACAGCTTTTCCTTGCCAATATCTCTCTTTTGCAAAGAGCTGCGCATTGGAAAATTCAGGGCTATGTCGTGTAGATGATGTCCTAACAGGAGGCTTTAACATTTTCTTTCTGGTGTCCTTCGTTTGGGAGAAAAATGGAAAGGTACAAGACAGCTTTTCCTTGCCAATATCTCTCTTTTGCAAAGAGCTACTCATTGGAAAATTCAGGGCTATGTCGTGTAGATGATGGCCTAACAGGAGGCTTTAAAATTTTCTTTCTAGTGACCTTCGTTTGGGAGAAAAATGCAAAGGTACAAGACAGCTTTTCCTTGCCAATATCTCTCTTTTGCAAAGAGCTACGCATTGGAAAATTCAGGGCTATGTCGTGTAGATGATGGTCTAACAGGAGGCTTTAAAATTTTCTTTCTAGTGTCCTTCGTTTGGGAAAAAAATGCAATGGTACAAGACAGCTTTTCCTTGCCAATATCTCTCTTTTGCAAAGAGCTGCGCATTGGAAAATTCAGGGCTATGTCGTGTAGATGATGGCCTAACAGGAGGCTTTAAAATTTTCTTTCTAGTGTCCTTCGTTTGGGAGAAAAATGCAAAGGTGCAAGACAGCTTTTCCTTGCCAATATCTCTCTTTTACAAAGAGCTGCGCATTGGAAAATTCAGGGCTATGTCGTGTAGATGATGTCCTAACAGGAGGCTTTAACATTTTCTTTCTAGTGTCCTTCGTTTGGGAGAAAAATGCAAAGGTACAAGACAGCTTTTCCTTGCCAATATCTCTCTTTTGCAAAGAGCTACGCATTGGAAAATTCAGGGCTATGTCGTGTAGATGATGGCCTAACAGGAGGCTTTAAAATTTTAATTCTAGTGTCCTTCGTTTGGGAGAAAAATGCAATGGTACAAGACAGCTTTTCCTTGCCAATATCTCTCTTTTGCAAAGAGCTGCGCATTGGAAAATTCAGGGCTATGTCGTGTAGATGATGGTCTAACAGGAGGCTTTAAAATTTTCTTTCTAGTGTCCTTCGTTTGGGAGAAAAATGCAATGGTTCAATACAGCTTTTCCTTGCCAATATCTCTCTTTTGCAAAGAGCTGCGAATTGGAAAATTCAGGGCTATGTCGTGTAGATGATGGCCTAACAGGAGGCTTTAAAATTTTCTTTCTAGTGTCCTTCGTTTGGGAGAAAAATGCAATGGTACAAGACAGCTTTTCCTTGCCAATATCTCTCTTTTGCAAAGAGCTGCGCATTGGAAAATTCAGGGCTATGTCGTGTAGATGATGTCCTAACAGGAGGCTTTAACATTTTCTTTCTAGTGTCCTTCGTTTGGGAGAAAAATGCAAAGGTACAAGACAGCTTTTCCTTGCCAATATCTCTCTTTTGCAAAGAGCTACTCATTGGAAAATTCAGGGCTATGTCGTGTAGATGATGGCCTAACAGGAGGCTTTAAAATTTTCTTTCTAGTGACCTTCGTTTGGGAGAAAAATGCAAAGGTACAAGACAGCTTTTCCTTGCCAATATCTCTCTTTTGCAAAGAGCTGCGCATTGGAAAATTCAGGGCTATGTCGTGTAGATGATGGCCTAACAGGAGGCTTTAAAAATTTAATTCTAGTGTCCTTCGTTTGGGAGAAAAATGCAAAGGTACAAGACAGCTTTTCCTTGCCAATATCTCTCTTTTGCAAAGAGCTACGCATTGGAAAATTCAGGGCTATGTCGTGTAGATGATGGTCTAACAGGAGGCTTTAAAATTTTCTTTCTAGTGTCCTTCGTTTGGGAGAAAAATGCAATGGTACAAGACAGCTTTTCCTTGCCAATATCTCTCTTTTGCAAAGAGCTGCGCATTGGAAAATCCAGGGCTATATCGTGTAGATGATGGCCTAACAGGAGGCTTTAAAATTTTAATTCTAGTGTCCTTCGTTTGGGAGAAAAATGCAAAGGTACAAGACAGCTTTTCCTTGCCAATATCTCTCTTTTGCAAAGAGCTGCGCATTGGAAAATTCAGGGATATATCGTGTAGATGATGGCCTAACAGGAGGCTTTAAAATTTTAATTCTAGTGTCCTTCGTTTGGGAGAAAAATGCAATGGTACAAGACAGCTTTTCCTTGCCAATATCTCTCTTTTGCAAAGAGCTGCGCATTGGAAAATTCAGGGCTATGTCGTGTAGATGATGGTCTAACAGGAGGCTTTAAAATTTTCTTTCTAGTGTCCTTCGTTTGGGAGAAAAATGCAATGGTTCAATACAGCTTTTCCTTGCCAATATCTCTCTTTTGCAAAGAGCTGCGCATTGGAAAATTCAGGGCTATGTCGTGTAGATGATGGCCTAACAGGAGGCTTTAAAATTTTCTTTCTAGTGACCTTCGTTTGGGAGAAAAATGCAAAGGTACAAGACAGCTTTTCCTTGCCAATATCTCTCTTTTGCAAAGAGCTGCGAATTGGAAAATTCAGGGCTATGTCGTGTAGATGATGGCCTAACAGGAGGCTTTAAAATTTTCTTTCTAGTGTCCTTCGTTTGGGAGAAAAATGCAAAGGTACAAGACAGCTTTTCCTTGCCAATATCTCTCTTTTGCAAAGAGCTACGCATTGGAAAATTCAGGGCTATGTCGTGTAGATAATGGCCTAACAGGAGGCTTTAAAATTTTCTTTCTAGTTACCTTCGTTTGGGAGAAAAATGCAAAGGTACAAGACAGCTTTTCCTTGCCAATATCTCTCTTTTGCAAAGAGCTGCGCATTGGAAAATTCAGGGCTATGTCGTGTAGATGATGGCCTAACAGGAGGCTTTAAAATTTTAATTCTAGTGTCCTTTGTTTGGGAGAAAAATGCAAAGGTACAAGACAGCTTTTCCTTGCCAATATCTCTCTTTTGCAAAGAGCTGCGCATTGGAAAATCCAGGGCTATATCGTGTAGATGATGGCCTAACAGGAGGCTTTAAAATTTTAATTCTAGTGTCCTTCGTTTGGGAGAAAAATGCAAAGGTACAAGACAGCTTTTCCTTGCCAATATCTCTCTTTTGCAAAGAGCTGCGCATTGGAAAATTCAGGGATATATCGTGTAGATGATGGCCTAACAGGAGGCTTTAAAATTTTAATTCTAGTGTCCTTCGTTTGGGAGAAAAATGCAATGGTACAAGACAGCTTTTCCTTGCCAATATCTCTCTTTTGCAAAGAGCTGCGCATTGGAAAATTCAGGGCTATGTCGTGTAGATGATGGTCTAACAGGAGGCTTTAAAATTTTCTTTCTAGTGTCCTTCGTTTGGGAGAAAAATGCAATGGTACAATACAGCTTTTCCTTGCCAATATCTCATTTTTGCAAAGAGCTGCGCATTGGAAAATTCAGGGCTATGTCGTGTAGATGATGGCCTAACAGGAGGCTTTAAAATTTTCTTTCTAGTGACCTTCGTTTGGGAGAAAAATGCAAAGGTACAAGACAGCTTTTCCTTGCCAATATCTCTCTTTTGCAAAGAGCTGCGCATTGGAAAATTCAGGGCTATATCGTGTAGATGATGGCCTAACAGGAGGCTTTAAAAATTTTAATTCTAGTGTCCTTCGTTTAGGAGAAAAATGCAAAGGTACAAGACAGCTTTTCCTTGCCAATATCTCTCTTTTGCAAAGAGCTGCGCATTGGAAAATTCAGGGCTATGTCGTGTAGATGATGGCCTAACAGGAGGCTTTAAAATTTTCTTTCTAGTGTCCTTCGTTTGGGAGAAAAATGCAAAGGTACAAGCCAGCTTTTCCTTGCCAATATCTCTCTTTTGCAAAGAGCTGCGCATTGGAAAATTCAGGGCTATATCGTGTAGATGATGGCCTAACAGGAGGCTTTAAAATTTTAATTCTAGTGTCCTTCGTTTGGGAGAAAAATGCAAAGGTACAAGACAGCTTTTCCTTGCCAATATCTCTCTTTTGCAAAGAGCTGCGCATTGGAAAATTCATGGCTATGCCGTGTAGATGATGGTCTAACAGGAGGCTTTAAAATTTTCTTTCTAGTGTCCTTCGTTTGGGAGAAAAATGCAAAGGTACAAGACAGCTTTTCCTTGCCAATATCTCTCGTTTGCAAAGAGCTGCGCATTTGGAAAACTCAGGGCTATATCGTGTAGATGAAGCACTAACAGGAGGCTTTAAAATTTTAATTCTAGTGTCCTTCGTTTGGGAGAAAAATGCAATGGTACAAGACAGCTTTTCCTTGCCAATATCTCTCTTTTGCAAAGAGCTGCGCATTGGAAAATTCAGGGCTATGTCGTGTAGATGATGGTCTAACAGGAGGCTTTAAAATTTTCTTTCTAGTGTCCTTCGTTTGGGAAAAAAATGCAATGGTACAAGACAGCTTTTCCTTGCCAATATCTCTCTTTTGCAAAGAGCTGCGCATTGGAAAATTCAGGGCTATGTCGTGTAGATGATGGCCTAACAGGAGGCTTTAAAATTTTCTTTCTAGTGTCCTTCGTTTGGGAGAAAAATGCAAAGGTGCAAGACAGCTTTTCCTTGCCAATATCTCTCTTTTGCAAAGAGCTGCGCATTGGAAAATTCAGGGCTATGTCGTGTAGATGATGGCCTAACAGGAGGCTTTAAAATTTTCTTTCTAGTGTCCTTCGTTTGGGAGAAAAATGCAAAGGTGCAAGACAGCTTTTCCTTGCCAATATCTCTCTTTTACAAAGAGCTGCGCATTGGAAAATTCAGGGCTATGTCGTGTAGATGATGTCCTAACAGGAGGCTTTAACATTTTCTTTCTAGTGTCCTTCGTTTGGGAGAAAAATGCAAAGGTACAAGACAGCTTTTCCTTGCCAATATCTCTCTTTTGCAAAGAGCTACTCATTGGAAAATTCAGGGCTATGTCGTGTAGATGATGGCCTAACAGGAGGCTTTAAAATTTTCTTTCTAGTGACCTTCGTTTGGGAGAAAAATGCAAAGGTACAAGACAGCTTTTCCTTGCCAATATCTCTCTTTTGCAAAGAGCTACGCATTGGAAAATTCAGGGCTATGTCGTGTAGATGATGGCCTAACAGGAGGCTTTAAAATTTTAATTCTAGTGTCCTTCGTTTGGTAGAAAAATGCAATGGTACAAGACAGCTTTTCCTTGCCAATATCTCTCTTTTGCAAAGAGCTGCGCATTGGAAAATTCAGGGCTATGTCGTGTAGATGATGGTCTAACAGGAGGCTTTAAAATTTTCTTTCTAGTGTCCTTCGTTTGGGAGAAAAATGCAATGGTTCAATACAGCTTTTCCTTGCCAATATCTCTCTTTTGCAAAGAGCTGCGAATTGGAAAATTCAGGGCTATGTCGTGTAGATGATGGCCTAACAGGAGGCTTTAAAATTTTCTTTCTAGTGTCCTTCGTTTGGGAGAAAAATGCAAAGGTACAAGACAGCTTTTCCTTGCCAATATCTCTCTTTTGCAAAGAGCTACGCATTGGAAAATTCAGGGCTATGTCGTGTAGATGATGGCCTAACAGGAGGCTTTAAAATTTTCTTTCTAGTTACCTTCGTTTGGGAGAAAAATGCAAAGGTACAAGACAGCTTTTCCTTGCCAATATCTCTCTTTTGCAAAGAGCTGCGCATTGGAAAATTCATGGCTATGTCGTGTAGATGATGGCCTAACAGGAGGCTTTAAAATTTTAATTCTAGTGTCCTTCGTTTGGGAGAAAAATGCAATGGTACAAGACAGCTTTTCCTTGCCAATATCTCTCTTTTGCAAAGAGCTGCGCATTGGAAAATTCAGGGCTATGTCGTGTAGATGATGGTCTAACAGGAGGCTTTAAAATTTTCTTTCTAGTGTCCTTCGTTTGGGAGAAAAATGCAATGGTACAATACAGCTTTTCCTTGCCAATATCTCATTTTTGCAAAGAGCTGCGCATTGGAAAATTCAGGGCTATGTCGTGTAGATGATGGCCTAACAGGAGGCTTTAAAATTTTCTTTCTAGTGACCTTCGTTTGGGAGAAAAATGCAAAGGTACAAGACAGCTTTTCCTTGCCAATATCTCTCTTTTGCAAAGAGCTGCGCATTGGAAAATTCAGGGCTATATCGTGTAGATGATGGCCTAACAGGAGGCTTTAAAAATTTTAATTCTAGTGTCCTTCGTTTAGGAGAAAAATGCAAAGGTACAAGACAGCTTTTCCTTGCCAATATCTCTCTTTTGCAAAGAGCTGCGCATTGGAAAATTCAGGGCTATGTCGTGTAGATGATGGCCTAACAGGAGGCTTTAAAATTTTCTTTCTAGTGTCCTTCGTTTGGGAGAAAAATGCAAAGGTACAAGACAGCTTTTCCTTGCCAATATCTCTCTTTTGCAAAGAGCTGCGCATTGGAAAATTCAGGGCTATATCGTGTAGATGATGGCCTAACAGGAGGCTTTAAAATTTTAATTCTAGTGTCCTTCGTTTGGGAGAAAAATGCAAAGGTACAAGACAGCTTTTCCTTGCCAATATCTCTCTTTTGCAAAGAGCTGCGCATTGGAAAATTCATGGCTATGCCGTGTAGATGATGGTCTAACAGGAGGCTTTAAAATTTTCTTTCTAGTGTCCTTCGTTTGGGAGAAAAATGCAAAGGTACAAGACAGCTTTTCCTTGCCAATATCTCTCGTTTGCAAAGAGCTGCGCATTTGGAAAACTCAGGGCTATATCGTGTAGATGAAGCACTAACAGGAGGCTTTAAAATTTTAATTCTAGTGTCCTTCGTTTGGGAGAAAAATGCAATGGTACAAGACAGCTTTTCCTTGCCAATATCTCTCTTTTGCAAAGAGCTGCGCATTGGAAAATTCAGGGCTATGTCGTGTAGATGATGGTCTAACAGGAGGCTTTAAAATTTTCTTTCTAGTGTCCTTCGTTTGGGAAAAAAATGCAATGGTACAAGACAGCTTTTCCTTGCCAATATCTCTCTTTTGCAAAGAGCTGCGCATTGGAAAATTCAGGGCTATGTCGTGTAGATGATGGCCTAACAGGAGGCTTTAAAATTTTCTTTCTAGTGTCCTTCGTTTGGGAGAAAAATGCAAAGGTGCAAGACAGCTTTTCCTTGCCAATATCTCTCGTTTGCAAAGAGCTGCGCATTGGAAAATTCAGGGCTATATCGTGTAGATGATGGCCTAACAGGAGGCTTTAAAATTTTCTTTCTAGTGTCCTTCGTTTGGGAGAAAAATGCAATGGTACAAGACAGCTTTTCCTTGCCAATATCTCTCTTTTGCAAAGAGCTGCGCATTGGAAAATTCAGGGCTATGTCGTGTAGATGATGTCCTAACAGGAGGCTTTAACATTTTCTTTCTAGTGTCCTTCGTTTGGGAGAAAAATGCAAAGGTACAAGACAGCTTTTCCTTGCCAATATCTCTCTTTTGCAAAGAGCTACTCATTGGAAAATTCAGGGCTATGTCGTGTAGATGATGGCCTAACAGGAGGCTTTAAAATTTTCTTTCTAGTGACCTTCGTTTGGGAGAAAAATGCAAAGGTACAAGACAGCTTTTCCTTGCCAATATCTCTCTTTTGCAAAGAGCTGCGCTTTGGAAAATTCAGGGCTATGTCGTGTAGATGATGGCCTAACAGGAGGCTTTAAAATTTTCTTTCTAGTGTCCTTCGTTTGGGAGAAAAATGCAAAGGTACAAGACAGCTTTTCCTTGCCAATATCTCTCTTTTGCAAAGAGCTACGCATTGGAAAATTCAGGGCTATGTCGTGTAGATGATGGCCTAACAGGAGGCTTTAAAATTTTCTTTCTAGTGACCTTCGTTTGGGAGAAAAATGCAAAGGTACAAGACAGCTTTTCCTTGCCAATATCTCTCTTTTGCAAAGAGCTACGCATTGGAAAATTCAGGGCTATGTCGTGTAGATGATGGCCTAACAGGAGGCTTTAAAATTTTAATTCTAGTGTCCTTCGTTTGGGAGAAAAATGCAATGGTACAAGACAGCTTTTCCTTGCCAATATCTCTCTTTTGCAAAGAGCTGCGCATTGGAAAATTCAGGGCTATGTCGTGTAGATGATGGTCTAACAGGAGGCTATAAAATTTTCTTTCTAGTGTCCTTCGTTTGGGAAAAAAATGCAATGGTACAAGACAGCTTTTCCTTGCCAATATCTCTCTTTTGCAAAGAGCTGCGCATTGGAAAATTCAGGGCTATGTCGTGTAGATGATGGCCTAACAGGAGGCTTTAAAATTTTCTTTCTAGTGTCCTTCGTTTGGGAGAAAAATGAAAAGGTGCAAGACAGCTTTTCCTTGCCAATATCTCTCTTTTACAAAGAGCTGCGCATTGGAAAATTCAGGGCTATGTCGTGTAGATGATGTCCTAACAGGAGGCTTTAACATTTTCTTTCTAGTGTCCTTCGTTTGGGAGAAAAATGCAAAGGTACAAGACAGCTTTTCCTTGCCAATATCTCTCTTTTGCAAAGAGCTACTCATTGGAAAATTCAGGGCTATGTCGTGTAGATGATGGCCTAACAGGAGGCTTTAAAATTTTCTTTCTAGTGACCTTCGTTTGGGAGAAAAATGCAAAGGTACAAGACAGCTTTTCCTTGCCAATATCTCTCTTTTGCAAAGAGCTGCGCTTTGGAAAATTCAGGGCTATGTCGTGTAGATGATGGCCTAACAGGAGGCTTTAAAATTTTCTTTCTAGTGTCCTTCGTTTGGGAGAAAAATGCAAAGGTACAAGACAGCTTTTCCTTGCCAATATCTCTCTTTTGCAAAGAGCTACGCATTGGAAAATTCATGGCTATGTCGTGTAGATGATGGCCTAACAGGAGGCTTTAAAATTTTCTTTCTAGTGACCTTCGTTTGGGAGAAAAATGCAAAGGTACAAGACAGCTTTTCCTTGCCAATATCTCTCTTTTGCAAAGAGCTACGCATTGGAAAATTCAGGGCTATGTCGTGTAGATGATGGCCTAACAGGAGGCTTTAAAATTTTCTTTCTAGTGACCTTCGTTTGGGAGAAAAATGCAAAGGTACAAGACAGCTTATCCTTGCCAATATCTCTCTTTTGCAAAGAGCTGCGCATTGGAAAATTCAGGGCTATGTCGTGTAGATGATGGCCTAACAGGAGGCTTTAAAATTTTAATTCTAGTGTCCTTCGTTTGGGAGAAAAATGCAAAGGTACAAGACAGCTTTTCCTTGCCAATATCTCTCTTTTGCAAAGAGCTACGCATTGGAAAATTCAGGGCTATGTCGTGTAGAAGATGGCCTAACAGGAGGCTTTAAAATTTTCTTTCTAGTGACCTTCGTTTGGGAGAAAAATGCAAAGGTACAAGACAGCTTTTCCTTGCCAATATCTCTCTTTTGCAAAGAGCTGCGCATTGGAAAATTCAGGGCTATGTCGTGTAGATGATGGCCTAACAGGAGGCTTTAAAATTTTCTTTCTAGTGACCTTCGTTTGGGAGAAAAATGCAAAGGTACAAGACAGCTTTTCCTTGCCAATATCTCTCTTTTGCAAAGAGCTGCGCTTTGGAAAATTCAGGGCTATGTCGTGTAGATGATGGCCTAACAGGAGGCTTTAAAATTTTCTTTCTAGTGTCCTTCGTTTGGGAGAAAAATGCAAAGGTACAAGACAGCTTTTCCTTGCCAATATCTCTCTTTTGCAAAGAGCTACGCATTGGAAAATTCAGGGCTATGTCGTGTAGATGATGGCCTAACAGGAGGCTTTAAAATTTTCTTTCTAGTGACCTTCGTTTGGGAGAAAAATGCAAAGGTACAAGACAGCTTTTCCTTGCCAATATCTCTCTTTTGCAAAGAGCTACGCATTGGAAAATTAAGGGCTATGTCGTGTAGATGATGGCCTAACAGGAGGCTTTAAAATTTTAATTCTAGTGTCCTTCGTTTGGGAGAAAAATGCAATGGTACAAGACAGCTTTTCCTTGCCAATATCTCTCTTTTGCAAAGAGCTGCGCATTGGAAAATTCAGGGCTATGTCGTGTAGATGATGGTCTAACAGGAGGCTTTAAAATTTTCTTTCTAGTGTCCTTCGTTTGGGAAAAAAATGCAATGGTACAAGACAGCTTTTCCTTGCCAATATCTCTCTTTTGCAAAGAGCTGCGCATTGGAAAATTCAGGGCTATGTCGTGTAGATGATGGTCTAACAGGAGGCTTTAAAATTTTCTTTCTAGTGTCCTTCGTTTGGGAAAAAAATGCAATGGTACAAGACAGCTTTTCCTTGCCAATATCTCTCTTTTGCAAAGAGCTGCGCATTGGAAAATTCAGGGCTATGTCGTGTAGATGATGGCCTAACAGGAGGCTTTAAAATTTTCTTTCTAGTGTCCTTCGTTTGGGAGAAAAATGAAAAGGTGCAAGACAGCTTTTCCTTGCCAATATCTCTCTTTTACAAAGAGCTGCGCATTGGAAAATTCAGGGCTATGTCGTGTAGATGATGTCCTAACAGGAGGCTTTAACATTTTCTTTCTAGTGTCCTTCGTTTGGGAGAAAAATGCAAAGGTACAAGACAGCTTTTCCTTGCCAATATCTCTCTTTTGCAAAGAGCTACTCATTGGAAAATTCAGGGCTATGTCGTGTAGATGATGGCCTAACAGGAGGCTTTAAAATTTTCTTTCTAGTGACCTTCGTTTGGGAGAAAAATGCAAAGGTACAAGACAGCTTTTCTTTGCCAATATCTCTCTTTTGCAAAGAGCTGCGCTTTGGAAAATTCAGGGCTATGTCGTGTAGATGATGGCCTAACAGGAGGCTTTAAAATTTTCTTTCTAGTGTCCTTCGTTTGGGAGAAAAATGCAAAGGTACAAGACAGCTTTTCCTTGCCAATATCTCTCTTTTGCAAAGAGCTACGCATTGGAAAATTCATGGCTATGTCGTGTAGATGATGGCCTAACAGGAGGCTTTAAAATTTTCTTTCTAGTGACCTTCGTTTGGGAGAAAAATGCAAAGGTACAAGACAGCTTTTCCTTGCCAATATCTCTCTTTTGCAAAGAGCAACGCATTGGAAAATTCAGGGCTATGTCGTGTAGATGATGGCCTAACAGGAGGCTTTAAAATTTTCTTTCTAGTGACCTTCGTTTGGGAGAAAAATGCAAAGGTACAAGACAGCTTATCCTTGCCAATATCTCTCTTTTGCAAAGAGCTGCGCATTGGAAAATTCAGGGCTATGTCGTGTAGATGATGGCCTAACAGGAGGCTTTAAAATTTTAATTCTAGTGTCCTTCGTTTGGGAGAAAAATGCAAAGGTACAAGACAGCTTTTCCTTGCCAATATCTCTCTTTTGCAAAGAGCTACGCATTGGAAAATTCAGGGCTATGTCGTGTAGAAGATGGCCTAACAGGAGGCTTTAAAATTTTCTTTCTAGTGACCTTCGTTTGGGAGAAAAATGCAAAGGTACAAGACAGCTTTTCCTTGCCAATATCTCTCTTTTGCAAAGAGCTGCGCATTGGAAAATTCAGGGCTATGTCGTGTAGATGATGGCCTAACAGGAGGCTTTAAAATTTTCTTTCTAGTGACCTTCGTTTGGGAGAAAAATGCAAAGGTACAAGACAGCTTTTCCTTGCCAATATCTCTCTTTTGCAAAGAGCTGCGCTTTGGAAAATTCAGGGCTATGTCGTGTAGATGATGGCCTAACAGGAGGCTTTAAAATTTTCTTTCTAGTGTCCTTCGTTTGGGAGAAAAATGCAAAGGTACAAGACAGCTTTTCCTTGCCAATATCTCTCTTTTGCAAAGAGCTACGCATTGGAAAATTCAGGGCTATGTCGTGTAGATGATGGCCTAACAGGAGGCTTTAAAATTTTCTTTCTAGTGACCTTCGTTTGGGAGAAAAATGCAAAGGTACAAGACAGCTTTTCCTTGCCAATATCTCTCTTTTGCAAAGAGCTACGCATTGGAAAATTAAGGGCTATGTCGTGTAGATGATGGCCTAACAGGAGGCTTTAAAATTTTAATTCTAGTGTCCTTCGTTTGGGAGAAAAATGCAATGGTACAAGACAGCTTTTCCTTGCCAATATCTCTCTTTTGCAAAGAGCTGCGCATTGGAAAATTCAGGGCTATGTCGTGTAGATGATGGTCTAACAGGAGGCTTTAAAATTTTCTTTCTAGTGTCCTTCGTTTGGGAAAAAAATGCAATGGTACAAGACAGCTTTTCCTTGCCAATATCTCTCTTTTGCAAAGAGCTGCGCATTGGAAAATTCAGGGCTATGTCGTGTAGATGATGGCCTAACAGGAGGCTTTAAAATTTTCTTTCTAGTGTCCTTCGTTTGGGAGAAAAATGCAAAGGTGCAAGACAGCTTTTCCTTGCCAATATCTCTCGTTTGCAAAGAGCTGCGCATTGGAAAATTCAGGGCTATATCGTGTAGATGATGGCCTAACAGGAGGCTTTAAAATTTTCTTTCTAGTGTCCTTCGTTTGGGAGAAAAATGCAATGGTACAAGACAGCTTTTCCTTGCCAATATCTCTCTTTTGCAAAGAGCTGCGCAATGGAAAATTCAGGGCTATGTCGTGTAGATGATGTCCTAACAGGAGGCTTTAACATTTTCTTTCTAGTGTCCTTCGTTTGGGAGAAAAATGCAAAGGTACAAGACAGCTTTTCCTTGCCAATATCTCTCTTTTGCAAAGAGCTACTCATTGGAAAATTCAGGGCTATGTCGTGTAGATGATGGCCTAACAGGAGGCTTTAAAATTTTCTTTCTAGTGACCTTCGTTTGGGAGAAAAATGCAAAGGTACAAGACAGCTTTTCCTTGCCAATATCTCTCTTTTGCAAAGAGCTGCGCTTTGGAAAATTCAGGGCTATGTCGTGTAGATGATGGCCTAACAGGAGGCTTTAAAATTTTCTTTCTAGTGTCCTTCGTTTGGGAGAAAAATGCAAAGGTACAATACAGCTTTTCCTTGCCAATATCTCTCTTTTGCAAAGAGCTACGCATTGGAAAATTCATGGCTATGTCGTGTAGATGATGGCCTAACAGGAGGCTTTAAAATTTTCTTTCTAGTGACCTTCGTTTGGGAGAAAAATGCAAAGGTACAAGACAGCTTTTCCTTGCCAATATCTCTCTTTTGCAAAGAGCTACGCATTGGAAAATTCAGGGCTATGTCGTGTAGATGATGGCCTAACAGGAGGCTTTAAAATTTTCTTTCTAGTGACCTTCGTTTGGGAGAAAAATGCAAAGGTACGGGACAGCTTTTCCTTGCCAATATCTCTCTTTTGCAAAGAGCTGCGCATTGGAAAATTCAGGGCTATGTCGTGTAGATGATGGCCTAACAGGAGGCTTTAAAATTTTAATTCTAGTGTCCTTCGTTTGGGAGAAAAATGCAAAGGTACAAGACAGCTTTTCCTTGCCAATATCTCTCTTTTGCAAAGAGCTACGCATTGGAAAATTCAGGGCTATGTCGTGTAGAAGATGGCCTAACAGGAGGCTTTAAAATTTTCTTTCTAGTGACCTTCGTTTGGGAGAAAAATGCAAAGGTACAAGACAGCTTTTCCTTGCCAATATCTCTCTTTTGCAAAGAGCTACGCATTGGAAAATTCATGGCTATGTCGTGTAGATGATGGCCTAACAGGAGGCTTTAAAATTTTCTTTCTAGTGACCTTCGTTTGGGAGAAAAATGCAAAGGTACAAGACAGCTTTTCCTTGCCAATATCTCTCTTTTGCAAAGAGCTACGCATTGGAAAATTCAGGGCTATGTCGTGTAGATGATGGCCTAACAGGAGGCTTTAAAATTTTCTTTCTAGTGACCTTCGTTTGGGAGAAAAATGCAAAGGTACGGGACAGCTTTTCCTTGCCAATATCTCTCTTTTGCAAAGAGCTGCGCATTGGAAAATTCAGGGCTATGTCGTGTAGATGATGGCCTAACAGGAGGCTTTAAAATTTTAATTCTAGTGTCCTTCGTTTGGGAGAAAAATGCAAAGGTACAAGACAGCTTTTCCTTGCCAATATCTCTCTTTTGCAAAGAGCTACGCATTGGAAAATTCAGGGCTATGTCGTGTAGAAGATGGCCTAACAGGAGGCTTTAAAATTTTCTTTCTAGTGACCTTCGTTTGGGAGAAAAATGCAAAGGTACAAGACAGCTTTTCCTTGCCAATATCTCTCTTTTGCAAAGAGCTGCGCATTGGAAAATTCAGGGCTATGTCGTGTAGATGATGGCCTAACAGGAGGCTTTAAAATTTTCTTTCTAGTGACCTTCGTTTGGGAGAAAAATGCAAAGGTACAAGACAGCTTTTCCTTGCCAATATCTCTCTTTTGCAAAGAGCTGCGCATTGGAAAATTCAGGGCTATGTCGTGTAGATGATGGCCTAACAGGAGGCTTTAAAATTTTAATTCTAGTGTCCTTCGTTTGGGAGAAAAATGCAAAGGTACAAGACAGCTTTTCCTTGCCAATATCTCTCTTTTGCAAAGAGCTACGCATTGGAAAATTCAGGGCTATGTCGTGTAGATGATGGCCTAACAGGAGGCTTTAAAATTTTCTTTCTAGTGACCTTCGTTTGGGAGAAAAATGCAAAGGTACAAGACAGCTTTTCCTTGCCAATATCTCTCTTTTGCAAAGAGCTGCGCATTGGAAAATTCAGGGCTATGTCGTGTAGATGATGGCCTAACAGGAGGCTTTAAAATTTTCTTTCTAGTGACCTTCGTTTGGGAGAAAAATGCAAAGGTACAAGACAGCTTTTCCTTGCCAATATCTCTCTTTTGCAAAGAGCTGCGAATTGGAAAATTCAGGGCTATGTCGTGTAGATGATGGCCTAACAGGAGGCTTTAAAATTTTCTTTCTAGTGTCCTTCGTTTGGGAGAAAAATGCAAAGGTACAAGACAGCTTTTCCTTGCCAATATCTCTCTTTTGCAAAGAGCTACGCATTGGAAAATTCAGGGCTATGTCGTGTAGATGATGGCCTAACAGGAGGCTTTAAAATTTTCTTTCTAGTTACCTTCGTTTGGGAGAAAAATGCAAAGGTACAAGACAGCTTTTCCTTGCCAATATCTCTCTTTTGCAAAGAGCTGCGCATTGGAAAATTCAGGGCTATGTCGTGTAGATGATGGCCTAACATGAGGCTTTAAAATTTTAATTCTAGTGTCCTTCGTTTGGGAGAAAAATGCAATGGTACAAGACAGCTTTTCCTTGCCAATATCTCTCTTTTGCAAAGAGCTGCGCATTGGAAAATTCAGGGCTATGTCGTGTAGATGATGGCCTAACAGGAGGCTTTAAAATTTTCTTTCTAGTTACCTTCGTTTGGGAGAAAAATGCAAAGGTACAAGACAGCTTTTCCTTGCCAATATCTCTCTTTTGCAAAGAGCTGCGCATTGGAAAATTCAGGGCTATGTCGTGTAGATGATGGCCTAACAGGAGGCTTTAAAATTTTAATTCTAGTGTCCTTCGTTTGGGAGAAAAATGCAAAGGTACAAGACAGCTTTTCCTTGCCAATATCTCTCTTTTGCAAAGAGCTGCGAATTGGAAAATTCAGGGCTATGTCGTGTAGATGATGGCCTAACAGGAGGCTTTAAAATTTTCTTTCTAGTGTCCTTCGTTTGGGAGAAAAATGCAAAGGTACAAGACAGCTTTTCCTTGCCAATATCTCTCTTTTGCAAAGAGCTACGCATTGGAAAATTCAGGGCTATGTCGTGTAGATGATGGCCTAACAGGAGGCTTTAAAATTTTCTTTCTAGTTACCTTCGTTTGGGAGAAAAATGCAAAGGTACAAGACAGCTTTTCCTTGCCAATATCTCTCTTTTGCAAAGAGCTGCGCATTGGAAAATTCAGGGCTATGTCGTGTAGATGATGGCCTAACAGGAGGCTTTAAAATTTTCTTTCTAGTGTCATTCGTTTGGGAGAAAAATGCAAAGGTACAAGACAGCTTTTCCTTGCCAATATCTCTCTTTTGCAAAGAGCTGCGCATTGGAAAATTCAGGGCTATATCGTGTAGATGATGGCCTAACAGGAGGCTTTAAAATTTTAATTCTAGTGTCCTTCGTTTGGGAGAAAAATGCAAAGGTACAAGACAGCTTTTCCTTGCCAATATCTCTCTTTTGCAAAGAGCTGCGCATTGGAAAATTCATGGCTATGCCGTGTAGATGATGGTCTAACAGGCGGCTTTAAAAATTTTCTTTCTAGTGTCCTTCGTTTGGGAGAAAAATGCAAAGGTACAAGACAGCTTTTCCTTGCCAATATCTCTCTTTTGCAAAGAGCTACGCATTGGAAAATTCAGGGCTATGTCGTGTAGATGATAGCCTAACAGGAGGCTTTAAAATTTTCTTTCTAGTTACCTTCGTTTGGGAGAAAAATGCAAAGGTACAAGACAGCTTTTCCTTGCCAATATCTCTCTTTTGCAAAGAGCTGCGCATTGGAAAATTCAGGGCTATGTCGTGTAGATGATGGCCTAACATGAGGCTTTAAAATTTTAATTCTAGTGTCCTTCGTTTGGGAGAAAAATGCAATGGTACAAGACAGCTTTTCCTTGCCAATATCTCTCTTTTGCAAAGAGCTGCGCATTGGAAAATTCAGGGCTATGTCGTGTAGATGATGGCCTAACAGGAGGCTTTAAAATTTTCTTTCTAGTTACCTTCGTTTGGGAGAAAAATGCAAAGGTACAAGACAGCTTTTCCTTGCCAATATCTCTCTTTTGCAAAGAGCTGCGCATTGGAAAATTCAGGGCTATGTCGTGTAGATGATGGCCTAACAGGAGGCTTTAAAATTTTAATTCTAGTGTCCTTCGTTTGGGAGAAAAATGCAAAGGTACAAGACAGCTTTTCCTTGCCAATATCTCTCTTTTGCAAAGAGCTGCGAATTGGAAAATTCAGGGCTATGTCGTGTAGATGATGGCCTAACAGGAGGCTTTAAAATTTTCTTTCTAGTGTCCTTCGTTTGGGAGAAAAATGCAAAGGTACAAGACAGCTTTTCCTTGCCAATATCTCTCTTTTGCAAAGAGCTACGCATTGGAAAATTCAGGGCTATGTCGTGTAGATGATGGCCTAACAGGAGGCTTTAAAATTTTCTTTCTAGTTACCTTCGTTTGGGAGAAAAATGCAAAGGTACAAGACAGCTTTTCCTTGCCAATATCTCTCTTTTGCAAAGAGCTGCGCATTGGAAAATTCAGGGCTATGTCGTGTAGATGATGGCCTAACAGGAGGCTTTAAAATTTTCTTTCTAGTGTCATTCGTTTGGGAGAAAAATGCAAAGGTACAAGACAGCTTTTCCTTGCCAATATCTCTCTTTTGCAAAGAGCTGCGCATTGGAAAATTCAGGGCTATATCGTGTAGATGATGGCCTAACAGGAGGCTTTAAAATTTTAATTCTAGTGTCCTTCGTTTGGGAGAAAAATGCAAAGGTACAAGACAGCTTTTCCTTGCCAATATCTCTCTTTTGCAAAGAGCTGCGCATTGGAAAATTCATGGCTATGCCGTGTAGATGATGGTCTAACAGGCGGCTTTAAAAATTTTCTTTCTAGTGTCCTTCGTTTGGGAGAAAAATGCAAAGGTACAAGACAGCTTTTCCTTGCCAATATCTCTCTTTTGCAAAGAGCTACGCATTGGAAAATTCAGGGCTATGTCGTGTAGATGATGGCCTAACAGGAGGCTTTAAAATTTTCTTTCTAGTGACCTTCGTTTGGGAGAAAAATGCAAAGGTACAAGACAGCTTTTCCTTGCCAATATCTCTCTTTTGCATAGAGCTGCGCATTGGAAAATTCAGGGCTATGTCGTGTAGATGATGGCCTAACAGGAGGCTTTAAAATTTTCTTTCTAGTGACCTTCGTTTGGGAGAAAAATGCAAAGGTACAAGACAGCTTTTCCTTGCCAATATCTCTCTTTTGCAAAGAGCTGCGCATTGGAAAATTCAGGGCTATGTCGTGTAGATGATGGCCTAACAGGAGGCTTTAAAATTTTAATTCTAGTGTCCTTCGTTTGGAAGAAAAATGCAAAGGTACAAGATAGCTTTTCCTTGCCAATATCTCTCTTTTGCAAAGAGCTGCGCATTGGAAAATTCATGGCTATGCCGTGTAGATGATGGTCTAACAGGAGGCTTTTAAATTTTCTTTCTAGTGTCCTTCGTTTGGGAGAAAAATGCAATGGTACAAGACAGCTTTTCCTTGCTAATATCTCTCTTTTGCAAAGAGCTGCGCTTTGGAAAATTCAGGGCTATGTCGTGTAGATGATGGCCTAACAGGAGGCTTTAAAATTTTCTTTCTAGTGTCCTTCGTTTGGGAGAAAAATGCAAAGGTACAAGACAGCTTTTCCTTGCCAATATCTCTCGTTTGCAAAGAGCTGCGCATTGGAAAATTCAGGGCTATGTCGTGTAGATGATGGCCTAACAGGAGGCTTTAAAATTTTCTTTCTAGTGTCCTTCGTTTGGGAGAAAAATGCAAAGGTACAAGACAGCTTTTCCTTGCCAATATCTCTCTTTTGCAAAGAGCTACGCATTGGAAAATTCAGGGCTATGTCGTGTAGATGATGGCTTAACAGGAGGCTTTAAAATTTTCTTTCTAGTGACCTTCGTTTGGGAGAAAAATGCAATGGTACAAGACAGCTTTTTCCTTGCCAATATCTCTCTTTTGCAAAGAGCTGCGCATTGGAAAATTCAGGGCTATGTCGTGTAGATGATGGTCTAACAGGAGGCTTTAAAATTTTCTTTCTAGTGTCCTTCGTTTGGGAGAAAAATGCAAAGGTACAAGACAGCTTTTCCTTGCCAATATCTCTCTTTTGCAAAGAGCTGCGCATCGGAAAATTCAGGGCTATATCGTGTAGATGATGGCCTAACAGGAGGCTTTAACATTTCAATTCTAGTGTCCTTCGTTTGGGAGAAAAATGCAAAGGTACAAGACAGCTTTTCCTTGCCAATATCTCTCTTTTGCAAAGAGCTGCGCATTGGAAAATTCATGGCTATGCCGTGTAGATGATGGTCTAACAGGAGGCTTTAAAATTTTCTTTCTAGTGTCCTTCGTTTGGGAGAAAAATGCAATGGTACAAGACAGCTTTTCCTTGCCAATATCTCTCTTTTGCAAAGAGCTGCGCATTGGAAAATTCAGGGCTATGTCGTGTAGATGATGGCCTAACAGGAGGCTTTAAAATTTTCTTTCTAGTGTCCTTCGTTTGGGAGAAAAATGCAAAGGTAAGAGACAGCTTTTCCTTGCCAATATCTCTCTTTTGCAAAGAGCTACACATTGGAAAATTCAGGGCTATGTCGTGTAGATGATGGCCTAACAGGAGGCTTTAAAATTTTCTTTCTAGTGTCCTTCGTTTGGGAGAAAAATGCAAAGGTACAAGACAGCTTTTCCTTGCCAATTTAGCAGTGGGTTGCAGAGAAAAAAAATATGCTGGCAGAAAAATCCAATTGAGTGATTAAACAGCTCTTCATTTTCTGGCTTTATTTTTATGCTAACAAATTTGTTCTCTGAAAAGTGTCCACAAAGCCAAGTCTCTGATTAACACCTTTGTAAGGATGGTTTTTCACCTATTACTAAATTAAACTTGCTTCATTGGAAAGGCAGCAAGATGCATCCTCATTTCAATGTCTACTGAAAAAATACAAGTTGACACCAGGAAACATTAACGCCACTGCATCCTTGCTGCTTTCTCATGTGGAAGTCTGTTTAATGTGAAAACAAGGTGATATCTAATTAGTACACAGGTAAGGAATTAAGAAAATCTTTATTTAAGGGTGAAGATGTTTCTCACAAAATTGTTGACCCAATGCATCATTGAAATTCAAGCTGGAAAGATGAATTTAATATATCACTTGTACATTTTGTATTGCTCTTCTGGTGACAATGTAGTTTGTTTTTGTCAATTACCATTTTAATAATAGGGTAAAGAAAATTAAGTGGATTTTTGAAAGAAAACAATACTGTCAATATACTATTAAAACAAATTAAAATGGTAAAAGTTATTGTACTTTAAGTAAAAATAAAAGAGACAAAATATCAATCCCAGTTTTGGATTACTTTAATTAACAAAAAAAAATGCATATAGCAGAGGATAGTTTCAATCTGCCTACCTCTGGGTTATGGGCCCAGCATGCTTCCATTGCAGTACTCTGCTGCACATGTAAGTGCAAGAGATCCTGAAGCACTCACTCATCATGGGAAAGTACCAATGTGTTTCTTCGTTGGTTGAAGGAAGAAACATCTTACAAAAACTCTCCAGATTATTGACTTTTTAAAGTTTTGCTAGGAAACGTTTTAGATGAATGCTTATTAGCCTTTGTCAGTATGGAGTTTTGCAAAGTGTCTCTGTGGCGCAATCAGTTAGTATGTACGGCTATTAACCAAAAGGTTGGTGGTTCAATCCCACCCAGGGACCTAATTGACCTTGTTATCAGATTTTGGTGATCTTTAAGTAGACAAGTCAAAATTTCAAACCCCCTGTTATGGTGTAGGGTACCTGGCCTTCTCTGATGTAATCAGAGTTAGATTTGATTCAGTGATTTTATAAAAACAGCTAGGAAGCACAATTTAGCAGTGGGTTGCAGAGAAAACAAATATGCTTGCAGAAAAATCCAATTGAGTGATTAAACAGCTCTTTACTTTCTGGCTTTATTTTTATGCTAACAAATTTGTTCTCTGAAAAGTGTCCACAAAGCCAAGTCTCTGATTAACACCTTTGTAAGGATGGTTTTTCACCTATTACTAAATTAAACTTGCTTCATTGGAAAGGCAGCAAGATGCATCCTCATTTCAATGTCTACTGAAATAATACAGGTTGACACCAGGAAACATTAACGCCACTGCATCCTTGCTGTTTTCTCATGTGGAAGTCTGTTTAATGTGAAAACAAGGTGATATCTAATTAGCACACAGGTAAGGAATTAAGAAAATCTTTATTTAAGGGTGAAGATGTTTCTCACAAAATCGTTGCCCCAATGCATCATTGAAATTCAAGCTGGAAAGATTATTTTAATATATCACTTGTACATTTTGTATTGCTCTTCTGGTGACAATGTAGTTTGTTTTTGTCAATTACCATTTTAATAATAGGGTAAAGAGAATTAAGTGGATTTTTGAAAGAAAACAATACTGTCAATATACTATTAAAACAAATTACAATGGTAAAAGTTATTGTACTTTAAGTAAAAATAAAAGAGCCAAAATATCAATCCCAGTTTTGGATTACTTTAATTAACAAACAAAAAAATGCATATAGCAGAGGATAGTTTCAATCTGCCTACCTCTGGGTTATGGGCCCAGCATGCTTCCATTGCAGTACTCTGCTGCACATGTAAGTGCAAGAGATCCTGAAGCACTCACTCATCATGGGAAAGTACCAATGTGTTTCTTCGTTGGTTGATAGAAGAAACATCTTACAAAAACTCTCCAGATTATTGACTTTTTTAAGTTTTTCTAGGAAACGTTTTAGATGAATGCTTATTAGCCTTTGTCAGTAGGTACTTTTGCAAAGTGTCTCTGTGGCGCAATCAGTTAGTGTGTACGGCTATTAACCAAAAGGTTGGTGGTTCAATCCCACCCAGGGACGTAATTGACCTTGTTATCAGATTTTGGTGATCTTTAAGTAGACAAGTCAAATTTCATACCCCCTGTTATGGTTTAGGGTACCTGGCCTTCTCTGATGTAATCTGAGTTAGATTTGATTCAGTGATTTTATAAAAACATCTAGGAAGCACAATTTAGCAGTGGGTTGCAGAGAAAAAGAAATATGCTGGCAAAAAAATCAAATTGCGTGATTAAACAGCTCTTAATTTTCTTGCTTTATTTTTATGCTAACAAATTTGTTCTCTGAAAAGTGTCCACAAAGCCAAGTCTCTGATTAACACCTTTGTAGGGATGGTTTTTCACCGATTACTAAATTAAACTTGCTTCATTGGAAAGGCAGCAAGATGCATCCTCATTTCAATGTCTACTGAAATAATACAGGTTGACACCAGGAAACATTAACGCCACTGCATCCTTGCTGCTTTCTCATGTGGAAGTCTGTTTAATGTGAAAACAAGGTGATATCTAATTAGCACACAGGTAAGGAATTACGAAAATCTTTATTTAAGGGTGAAGATGTTTCTCACAAAATTGTTGCCCCAATGCATCATTGAAATTCAAGCTGGAAAGATGATTTTAATATATCACTTGTACATTTTGTATTGCTCTTCTGGTGACAATGTAGTTTTTTTTGTCAATTACCATTTTAATAACAGGGTAAAGAAAATTAAGTGGATTTTTGAAAGAAAACTATACTGTCAATATACTATTAAAACAAATTAAAATGGTAAAAGTTATTGTACTTTAAGTAAAAATAAAAGAGCAAAAATATCAATCCCAGTTTTGATTACTTAAATTAACAAAAAAAATGCATATAGCAAAGGATAGTTTCAATCTGCCTACCTCTGGGTTATGGGTCCAGCATGCTTCCATTGCAGTACTCTGCTGCACATGTAAGTGCAAGAGATCCTGAAGCACTCACTCATCATGGGAAAGTACCAATGTGTTTATTCGTTGGTTGATGGAAGAAACATCTTACAAAAACTCTCCAGATTATTGATTTTTTAATGTTTTTCTAGGAAACGTTCTAGATGTATGCTTATTAGCCTTTGTCAGTATGCACTTTTTGCAAAGTGTCTCTGTGGCGCAATCGGTTAGTGTGTTTGGCTATTAACCAAAAGGTTGGTGGTTCAATCACACCCAGGGACGTAATTAAACTTGTGATCAGATTTTGGTGATATTTAAGTAGACAAGTCAAAATTTCAAACCCCCTCTTATGGTGTAGGGTACATGGCCTTCTCTGATGTAATCAGAGTTAGATTTGATTCAGTGATTTTATAAAAACAGCTAGGAAGCACAATTTAGCAGTGGGTTGCAGAGAAAAAAAATATGCTGGCAGAAAAATCCAATTGAGTGATTAAACAGCTCTTTATTTTCTGGCTTTATTTTTATGCTAACAAATTTGTTCTCTGAAAAGTGTCCACAAAGCCAAGTCTCTGATTAACACCTTTGTAAGGATGGTTTTTCACCTATTACTAAATTAAACTTGCTTCATTGGAAAGGCAGCAAGATGCAACCTCATTTCAATGTCTACTGAAATAATACAGGTTGACACCAGGAAACATTAACGCCACTGCATCCTTGCTGCTTTCTCATGTGGAAGTCTGTTTAATGTGAAAACAAGGTGATATCTAATTAGCACACAGGTAAGGAATTAAGAAAATCTTTATTTAAGGGTGAAGATGTTTCTCACAAAATCGTTGCCCCAATGCATCATTGAAATTCAAGCTGGAAAGATGATTTTAATATATCACTTGTACATTTTGTATTGCTCTTCTGGTGACAATGTAGTTTGTTTTTGTCAATTACCATTTTAATAATAGGGTAAAGAAAATTAAGTGGATTTTTGAAAGAAAACAATACTGTCAATATACTATTAAAACAAATTAAAATGGTAAAAGTTATTGTACTTTAAGTAAAAATAAAAGAGCCAAAATATCAATCCCAGTTTTGGATTACCTTAATTAACAAACAAAAAAATGCATATAGCAGAGGATAGTTTCAATCTGCCTACCTCTGGGTTATGGGCCCAGCATGCTTCCATTGCTGTACTCTGCTGCACATGTAAGTGCAAGAGATCCTGAAGCACTCACTCATCATGGGAAAGTACCAATGTGTTTCTTCGTTGGTTGATAGAAGAAACATCTTACAAAAACTCTCCAGATTATTGACTTTTTTAAGTTTTTCTAGGAAACGTTTTAGATGAATGCTTATTAGCATTTGTCAGTATGTACTTTTGCAAAGTGTTTCTGTGGCGCAATCAGTTAGTGTGTATGGCTATTAACCAAAAGGTTGGTGGTTCAATCCCACCCAGGGACGTAATTGACCTTGTTATCAGATTTTGGTGATCTTTAAGTAGAGAAGTCAAATTTCATACCCCCTGTTATGGTGTAGGGTACCTGGCCTTCTCTGATGTAATCAGAGTTAGATTTGATTCAGTGATTTTATAAAAACATCTAGGAAGCACAATTTAGCAGTGGGTTGCAGAGAAAAAGAAATATGCTGGCAAAAAAATCAAATTGCGTGATTAAACAGCTCTTCATTTTCTGGCTTTATTTTTATGCTAACAAATTTGTTCTCTGAAAAGTGTCCACAAAGCCAAGTCTCTGATTAACACCTTTGTAGGGATGGTTTTTCACCTATTACTAAATTAAACTTGCTTCATTGGAAAGGCAGCAAGATGTATCCTCATTTCAATGTCTACTGAAATAATACAGGTTGACACCAGGAAACATTAACGCCACTGCATCCTTGCTGCTTTCTCATGTGGAAGTCTGTTTAATGTGAAAACAAGGTGATATCTAATTAGCACACAGGTAAGGAATTAAGAAAATCTTTATTTAAGGGTGAAGATGTTTCTCACAAAATTGTTGACCCAATGCATCATTGAAATTCAAGCTGGAAAGATGATTTTAATATATCACTTGTACATTTTGTATTGCTCTTCTGGTGACAATGTAGTTTGTTTTTGTCAATTACCATTTTAATAATAGGGTAAAGAAAATTAAGTGGATTTTTGAAAGAAAACAATACTGTCAATATACTATTAAAACAAATTAAAATGGTAAAAGTTATTGTACTTTAAGTAAAAATAAAAGAGCCAAAATATCAATCCCAGTTTTGGATTACCTTAATTAACAAACAAAAAAATGCATATAGCAAAGGAAAGTTTCAATCTGCCTACCTCTGGGTTATGGGCCCAGCATGCTTCCATTGCTGTACTCTGCTGCACATGTAAGTGCAAGAGATCCTGAAGCACTCACTCATCATGGGAAAGTACCAATGTGTTTCTTCGTTGGTTGATAGAAGAAACATCTTACAAAAACTCTCCAGATTATTGACTTTTTTAAGTTTTTCTAGGAAACGTTTTAGATGAATGCTTATTAGCATTTGTCAGTATGTGCTTTCGCAAAGTGTTTCTGTGGCGCAATCAGTTAGTGTGTACGGCTATTAACCAAAAGGTTGGTGGTTCAATCCCACCCAGGGACGTAATTGACCTTGTTATCAGATTTTGGTGATCTTTAAGTAGAGAAGTCAAATTTCATACCCCCTGTTATGGTGTAGGGTACCTGGCCTTCTCTGATGTAATCAGAGTTAGATTTGATTCAGTGATTTTATAAAAACATCTAGGAAGCACAATTTAGCAGTGGGTTGCAGAGAAAAAGAAATATGCTGGCAAAAAAATCAAATTGCGTGATTAAACAGCTCTTCATTTTCTGGCTTTATTTTTATGCTAACAAATTTGTTCTCTGAAAAGTGTCCACAAAGCCAAGTCTCTGATTAACACCTTTGTAGGGATGGTTTTTCACCTATTACTAAATTAAACTTGCTTCATTGGAAAGGCAGCAAGATGTATCCTCATTTCAATGTCTACTGAAATAATACAGGTTGACACCAGGAAACATTAACGCCACTGCATCCTTGCTGCTTTCTCATGTGGAAGTCTGTTTAATGTGAAAACAAGGTGATATCTAATTAGCACACAGGTAAGGAATTAAGAAAATCTTTATTTAAGGGTGAAGATGTTTCTCACAAAATTGTTGACCCAATGCATCATTGAAATTCAAGCTGGAAAGATGATTTTAATATATCACTTGTACATTTTGTATTGCTCTTCTGGTGACAATGTAGTTTGTTTTTGTCAATTACCATTTTAATAATAGGGTAAAGAAAAGTAAGTGGATTTTTGAAAGAAAACAATACTGTCAATATACTATTAAAACAAATTAAAATGGTAAAAGTTATTGTACTTTAAGTAAAAATAAAAGAGACAAAATATCAATCCCAGTTTTGGATTACTTTAATTAACAAAAAAAATGCATATAGCAGAGGATAGTTTCAATCTGCCTACCTCTGGGTTAAGGGCCCAGCATGCTTCCATTGCAGTACTCTGCTGCACATGTAAGTGCAAGAGATCCTGAAGCACTCACTCATCATGGGAAAGTACCAATGTGTTTCTTCGTTGGTTGATGGAAGAAACATCTTACAAAAACTCTCCAGATTATTGACTTTTTAAAGTTTTTCTAGGAAACGTTTTAGATGAATGCTTATTAGCCTTTGTCAGTATGGACTTTTGCAAAGTGTCTCTGTGGCGCAATCAGTTAGTATGTATGGCTATTAACCATAAGGTTGGTGGTTCAATCCCACCCAGGGACCTAATTGACCTTGTTATCAGATTTTGGTGATCTTTAAGTAGACAAGTCAAAATTTCAAACCCCCTGTTATGGTGTAGGGTACCTGGCCTTCTCTGATGTAATCAGAGTTAGATTTGATTCAGTGATTTTATAAAAACAGCTAGGAAGCACAATTTAGCAGTGGGTTGCAGAGAAAAAAAATATGCTGGCAGAAAAATCCAATTGAGTGATTAAACAGCTCTTCATTTTCTGGCTTTATTTTTAAGCTAACAAATTTGTTCTCTGAAAAGTGTCCACAAAGCCAAGTCTCTGATTAACACCTTTGTAAGGATGGTTTTTCACCTATTACTAAATTAAACTTGCTTCATTGGAAAGGCAGCAAGATGCATCCTCATTTCAATGGTAAGTCAACCTTCTTGCCCTATGTTCCCTCTCAACGGATGAAGACGCATCATTATCTACCGCAGTCATTTTGGCCCAATAGATATGCAAGAAGTTAAGATTACCCTTTCTTTGCAGGTAGAGGAAGGAAAAGGAAGAGGTCTGTAGCCTCTTCAAGATCGCAGGACCAGAGATTGTCCTCTGCTTCTGCCAAATCCACTGCATGACACTGGGGCTTTCTTGCAGGAGCCCACACCAGTGGGGGCACGTCTAAAACTCTTCAGTCAGTTCTGGATTTATTCGGACCTGGACTCGTGGGTTTTACAAATAGTGTCCCAAGGGTACAAACTGGGGTTTCAAGACGTTCCCCCTCACCGATTGTTCAAATTGGCCTTAGTCAGCAGGGAGAATGTTTTTATTCAAGCCTCTTCGTGGTCCCGAAGCCGGACGGCTCAGTCAGACCAATCTTAAATCTGAAATCCCTCAATTTCTTCCTAAAGAAATTCAATTTCAAGATGGAATTTCTCAGGGCAGTGATCTCCAGTCCGGAGGACGGAGATTTCATGGTTTTGGTAGACATAAAGGATGCCTACTTACATGTTCCCATTTAGCCACTGCCTCAAGCTACCTAAGGTTTGCAATTCAGGATTGTCATTACCAATTTCAGACATTGCCGTTTGGTCTGTCCACGGCTCCGAGGATTTTCACCAGGGTGATGGCGGAAATTATGGTTCTCCTTCGCAAGCAAGGAGTCACAATTATCCCGTACTTGGATGATCTCCTGATAAAGGCGAGATCCAGGGACCAGTTGGTGCAAAACATCTACTCTCCCTGACAGTTCTTCAACAACATGGTTGGCTCCTAAACTTGCCAAAATCGCAGTTGGTCCCAATGACGCGGTTGTTGTTTTTGGGAGTCATACTGTTAGGCGCCGGGGTCCGCTTGATGGTCTGCGCGGCCCGGCGCCTAGCAACTAGAGACGCCGTGCACGTACAGCCGCCGGCTCCCTAGCAACGCTAGACGCCGGGCGCGCTGAGCCGCACGGACCCTAGCAACGGGGACGCCACTGGCGGACCGCGTTCCCCGTTGCTAGGCTTTAGGAAATTAAGATATTCACCTGCTCTCTGGCCGTGCAGCAAGGCAGCTGCACGGCATTTATTCTAATCAGCCTTTAGCAGCTGATTGGAGGACTCCTTGTTAAATACACTCCCAGGGCTTCTCACAGACGCCGGTAATAGCTTCCTGCATGCTGCCTTTGTTTGCTGAGAGTCTGTTTCCAGTCCTGCTGTATCCGGTCATTCCAGTCCGCAGAAGTCCGGTATTCGGGAGTTGTCATCTCATCCCAAGAGGTCGTTTGGTTCCCTGGAGTCCTGACTGATCACCGTTTTATATCCAGTGGTGTTCGTGAGTTGCGGCTCTGCCGTGTGTTGCGGCTCAGCCGCTTTACCTTTTATATTTTGTGTTTGGAGCATTTGCGGAGGGTTCCGCTTCCACAAGTCCTCTCTGGTACTTGGCGGTGCCGGGTAGGAGAATTGGACAAGTGGATATTTTGGTTGTCCTTTTTCCTGGCGGTTTCTCCGCACATATTATAGTTTTGAGTTTGCTTAGCCCCTGGCCTGGTTGTTTAGTTAGAGGGCCTCTTGTTATCACCCTGTCTCGGGTTTCCCTTTGTCTCTCATTAAGACCGGGGGGCATCGAAGTTGGGCAGACATAATCCGCCCTTCAAACGCGGCTGCCAAGGGCTCAAGAAACCATAGTCTCGCAGGGGATTTCTGACAACACGGGTGAGACAACAGAGTTAGGGCGCCAGGGGCTATTTTCCTGTCCTGCTCCCTTCCCCAGCATTCCGTTCCAGTGCTCCAGTCCTTGCCATAAGATCTTCTCTGACCAGAGTGCTGGAATCATAACATTATTACCGGCCATACCAAAACTTAAAATTAAACGGGGTTTAATTTTTTCTCATTCAGTTTTGTGAGAGTTTATCGGCCTCATGAATCCAACAGGTTTAGGGCCAAATCCTGGTCAGCTCTTAGTCAGCCAGATTCAAGAACTTACTCAGATGGTTCAGGATCTTTCTCTTCGGGTGAAGTCGCAGGAAGATCTTTTGCGAGCTTCCCCAAGGGTAGTCCCTGAACCAAAGATGCATTTGCCTGACCGTTTTTCTGGTGATAGAAAAGAGTTTTTTAATTTTAAAGAATCCTGTAAACTTTATTTTCGTTTAAGACCGACTTCCTCGGGTACTGAATCTCAGCGGGTCGGGTTTATTATTTCTTTGCTCCAGGGGGATCCTCAGACCTGGGCATTTGGTTTAAGAGCAGAGGATCCGGCATTGTTGTCAGTTGACGCTTTTTTTGAGTCTTTAGGGCTCTTGTATGATGACCCTGATAGAGAGGCGTCCGCTGAAAGTCAGTTGCGCGCTCTCAGACAGGGTAGAAATCCTGCAGAGGTTTATTGTACGGAGTTTCGCCGTTGGTCGAACGACTGTGGCTGGAATGACCCAGCCCTGCGCAGTCAGTTTCGCCTCGGCTTATCAGAGTCTATAAAAGACAGTCTCCTTCAGTACCCCGCTCCTGAGACTCTCGATAAACTCATGGAGCTTTCTATTAAGATTGATCGTCGTCTCAGAGAGCGGAGGGCTGAAAAAGGAGCACCTGTAAGGTCAAGTCCGTGTGTATATTCCATTCCTGAAGACGTAGAGGAGACCATGCAGATGGGTCTCTCCCGGCTGTCTCCTGAAGAAAGAGCCAGAAGGCAAAATTCTGGTCTTTGTCTGTACTGTGGGGGTAAGGGACATTTTGCTCGTAATTGTCCGAACAAGTCGGGAAACGCTTTGACCAGGTGAATTGTGAGGGGGTTCACCTAGGTCTGCAGCTTATCTCCTCGAATAACTCCCTTTTAGTCCCAGTTAAAGTTTCCTTTGGCAGCCTCAGTTCTTCGGTGTCGGCTTTTGTTGACAGTGGAGCTGCAGGAAACTTTATGGATTTAACTTGGGCTAAGGCCTTAGGCATTCCTCAGTTACCTTTGGGTAGGTGTGTCACCATGCATGGCTTAGATGGGAGTCCGCTGTCTAATGGGATTATTTCTCTCCGTACACCCCCTGTACTACTTACAGTAGGAGCTCTACATTCCGAGAAAATCGAGTTCTTTCTTACACATTGCCCAGCAGTTCCAGTTGTTCTGGGTCACCCTTGGCTGGCCTTTCATAATCCCACCATTGATTGGCGGTCGGGGGAGATTTCACATTGGGGTACTTTTTGTGATAAGGAATGTATCACGTTTCCAGTCAGAGTAGCAGCTATCATTCCAGAACTCATTCCGGTGGAATACCAGGAGTTTGCTGATGTTTTCTCCAAAGGCAATGCGGACATTCTGCCTCCCCATCGGCCTTATGATTGTGCTATTGAGTTAATTCCTGGTGCCGCATTGCCAAAGGGAAGATTATATGCATTATCAGGGCCAGAAACTGCGGCTATGAATGATTATGTAAAGGAGAGCCTTGAGAAAGGATTTATTAGACCATCAAAATCTCCTTTAAGTGCAGGCTTCTTCTTTGTGGAGAAAAAGGATGGCTCGCTTAGACCTTGCATTGATTTTAGAGCCCTGAATAAGATCTCAGTTAAAAACACCTATCCTTTGCCGTTGATTTCTGTACTCTTTGATCAGTTACGTTCTGCTGTGATTTTTTCTAAAATTGACCTTAGAGGAGCGTACAACCTCATCCGAATTAAATCTGGAGATGAGTGGAAAACGGCCTTCAGTACTCAGTCGGGTTACTACGAATACCTGGTGATGCCGTTCGGCCTGTCCAATGCTCCGGCAGTTTTTCAAGACCTCATTAACGATGTGCTCCGTGACTTCCTAGGGAAATTCGTGGTCGTTTACTTAGACGACATCCTGATTTTTTCTAAATCAATGGAACAACATGTTACCCAGGTGCGTCTGGTTCTTCAAAAGTTATGTGAGAATCATTTATATGCCAAGCTGGAGAAGTGTGAGTTTCATGTCACGGAAGTATCTTTTTTAGGGTACATAATTTCCCCTCAGGGATTTTCCATGGAACCAAAGAAACTCCAGGCCATCCTTAGTTGGGCGCAACCCACCAATTTAAAAGCAATTAAGCGTTTTTTAGGGTTTGCGAATTATTATAGGAGGTTCATTCATTCTTTTTCTGACCTGGTTGCTCCCATTGTAGCTCTGACAAAGAAAGGAGCGGATCCTACCAACTGGTCGCGTGAAGCTGAGTTGTCCTTCCGGGCCTTGAAACAAGCCTTTGTCTCGGCTCCAGTCCTCAGACATCCTAATCCGGAATTGCCCTTTGTGGTGGAGGTTGATGCCTCGGAGGTTGGAGTGGGGGCTATCCTTTCTCAAAAGGATCCGGAGTCTCTGGAGTTACATCCTTGTGCCTTTATGTCCAGGAAATTCTCCTCCGCTGAATCCAACTATGACGTTGGTAATCGGGAGTTACTGGCGGTAAAATGGGCTTTCGAGGAGTGGAGGCATTGGCTGGAGGGAGCAAAACATACTATTTCGGTATTGACTGACCATAAGAACCTGCAATACATTGAATCGGCTAAGCGGCTTAATGCCCGGCAGGCACGTTGGGCATTATTTTTTACGCGTTTCAAATTTATAATCACTTTCAGGCCTGGTTCCAAGAATACTAAGGCTGATGCCCTGTCACATAGCTTTCTTCCGGTTCACAATAACAATCCTGTTACCCCCATACTTCCATCTTCGGTCATCTGGGCGGGCCTCACACAAGATTTATTTACCCAGTTAAAACAGCTTCAACACCAAGCTCCTAGAATTACTCCTGCTGGTCGTCTTTACGTCCCTGAGTTTTTGAGAGTTACTGTTTTAACGGAATTCCATGATAACAAAGTTTCAGGGCATCCAGGAGTCTCTAAGACATTGGAGTTAGTCTCTCGCTCAGTATGGTGGCCTGGTCTTTCTAAAGACGTCAAGGAATTTGTTTATTCATGTCAGGTTTGTGCACAGCATAAGGTTCCCCGTTCCTTGCCCATCGGGCAACTTATGCCCTTAAATGTTCCTCTCAGGCCGTGGTCTCATATTTCCATGGATTTTGTGGTTGACCTTCCCCTTTCAGCCGGATTCCGAGTCATATGGGTGGTAGTGGACCGTTTTAGTAAAATGGCTCATTTTATTGCTCTTCCCCGATTGCCTTCTGCCCAAGGGTTGGCAGTTTTGTTTCTCCGCCATGTATTCAGGCTTCATGGGTTGCCTACTGATATTGTTTCTGATCGGGGTCCACAATTCATCGCACAATTCTGGAAATGTTTTTGTGCCTCATTGAAGATGAAATTGTCGTTAACATCCGGTTACCACCCACAATCCAACGGGCAAACCGAACGAGTTAACCAATCATTGAAACAATATTTGCGCTTGTATTCAGCCAAACTCCAGAATGATTGGTCCGAGTTTCTTACGTTGGCTGAATTTGCTTACAATAATTCTTGTCATTCCTCCACTAAAGAGTCTCCATTCTTTTCAGTTTTTGGTTTTCACCCCAGAGCTAATTCTTTTTTTCATAATTCCTCAGTCTCCTCGCTTACCTTAACCTCCCATCTCAGAGCCATTTGGAAAAAGGTGCACCTTGCTCTCAGAAAAGCGGCCTTTCGAGAGAAGAAATTTTCTGACAGGCTCCGACGTCCTTGTACTTTTAAGGTGGGAGATAGGGTGTGGTTGTCGACTCGCAACATCAGGCTTCGACAATCCTCAGCTAGACTGGGACCCAAATTTATTGGGCCATTTCTTATTATTAAAAGAGTCAACCCAGTTGCCTTTCGGTTACGTTTACCAAGATCTCTCAGGATTGGAAATACGTTTCATTGTTCCCTGTTGAAACAATACGTTTCTTCCAGTAGATTTCCTCGGAAGATCTCTCAGGGTAGATCTCCAGTGGATGTACAGGGACAACAGGAGTTCTTGGTAGAGAAGGTTCTCGATTCCAAATTGTCCCTGGATCGGCTGTATTTTCTGGTTCACTGGAAAGGCTACGGTCCGGAGGAAAGGTCTTGGGTCCTGGATAAGGATCTCATGCCCCGAGGCTCAAGAGGGCATTTTTTCGGGAATTTCCTCAGAAACCTGGCTTTAGGGGTTCCTTGACCCCTCCTCAAGGGGGGGGTACTGTTAGGCGCCGGGGTCCGCTTGATGGTCTGCGCGGCCCGGCGCCTAGCAACTAGAGATGCCCTGCACGTACAGCCGCCGGCTCCCTAGCAACGCTAGACGCCGGGCGCGCTGAGCCGCACGGACCCTAGCAACGGGGACGCCACTGGCGGACCGCGTTCCCCGTTGCTAGGCTTTAGGAAATTAAGATATTCACCTGCTCGCTGGCCGTGCAGCAAGGCAGCTGCACGGCATTTATTCTAATCAGCCATTAGCAGCTGATTGGAGTACTCCTTGTTAAATACACTCCCAGGGCTTCTCACAGATGCCGGTAATAGCTTCCTGCATGCTGCCTTTGTTTGCTGAGAGTCTGTTTCCAGTCCTGCTGTATCCGGTCATTCCAGTCCGCAGAAGTCCGGTATTCGGGAGTTGTCAACTCATCCCAAGAGGTCGTTTGGTTCCCTGGAGTCCTGACTGATCACCGTTTTATATCCAGTGGTGTTCGTGAGTTGCGGCTCTGCCGTGTGTTGCGGCTCAGCCGCTTTACCTTTTATATTTTGTGTTTGGAGCATTTGCGGAGGGTTCCGCTTCCACAAGTCCTCTCTGGTACTCGGCGGTGCCGGGTAGTAGAATTGGACAAGTGGATATTTTGGTTGTCCTTTTTCCTGGCGGTTTCTCCGCACATATTATAGTTTTGAGTTTGCTTATCCCCTGGCCTGGTTGTTTAGTTAGAGGGCCTCTTGTTATCACCCTGTCTCGGGTTTCCCTTTGTCTCTCATTAAGACCGGGGGGCATCGAAGTTGGGCAGACATAATCCGCCCTTTAAACGCGGCTGCCAAGGGCTCAAGAAACCATAGTCTCGCAGGGGATTTCTGACAACACGGGTGAGACAACAGAGTTAGGGCGCCAGGGGCTATTTTCCTGTCCTGCTCCCTTCCCCAGCATTCCGTTCCAGTGCTCCGGTCCTTGCCATAAGATCTTCTCTGACCAGAGTGCTGGAATCATAACACATACTGGACACAGAAGAGGTTTTCTTCCAGTGGAAAGGCTATGGAGATCCAGAGTCTGGTCAAACAAATTCTGAAACCAGCAAGAGTGTTAATCCATCAATGCATTCAGTTGCTGGGGAAGATGGTTGTGGCCTACGAGGCCATTCAGTTTGGCAGGTTCCATGCCAGAGTGTTCCAGTGGGACCTGTTGGACAATTGGTCCGGATCCCACCTACACATGCACCGGAGGATAATCCTGTCTTCCAAGACCAGAATCTCACTCCATTGGTGGCTGCACAGTTCTCACCTCCTAGAGGGGCGATGGTTCGGGATCCAGGACTGGATCCTAGGGACCACAGATGCAACCCTCCGAGGCTGGGGAGCAGTCACACAGGGGGAAAATGTCCAAGGAAGATGGTCAAGTCAGGAAAGTTGTCTCCACATAAATGTTCTGGAGTTAAGGGCCATTTAATAACTGCAGACACAGTACACACTGGGACGGGTGCCCAGCATCCTCAACAGACTAAGAGAAAAGGATTTACCGGTAGGTATTAAAATCCTAGTTTCTCTAACGTCCTAGAGGATGCTGGGGACTCCGTAAGGACCATGGGGATAGACGGGCTCCACAGAGTTCATGATCTTCACTGAGGTAGCGTACAGCACTGCAGCTGTGCGCCATTGCTCCCATACACCTCACATACTCCGGTCACTGTAAGGGTGCAGGGCGCAGGGGGGGCGCCCTGGGCAGCAATATAAACCTCTTTTTGGCAAAAATATAACATATATACAGCTGGGCACTGTATATATGTATGAGCCCCCACCAATTTTACAGTTTAAGCGGGACAGAAGCCCGCCGCCGAGGGGGCGGGGCTTCTCCCTCAGCACTCACCAGCGCCATTTTTTCTCCACAGCACCGCTGAGAGGAAGCTCCCCGGACTCTCCCCTGCTTATACCACAGTAGAGAAGAGGGTTGAAAAGAGAGGGGGGGCACATAATTCGGCGCAAATTACATACAGCAGCGCTACTGGACAAACATTAAGTTACTGTGTTATTCCTGGGTTATATAGCGCTGGGGAGTGTGCTGGCATACTCTCTCTCTGTCTCTCCAAAGGGCCTTGTGGGGAAACTGTCTTCAGAAAAAGTATTCCCTGTGTGTGTGGTGTGTCGGTACACGTGTGTCGACATGTCTGAGGAAGAAGGCTATATTAGAGAGGAGCGGGAGCAAATGAATGTGGTGTCTCCGCTGACACCTGATTGGATGGATATGTGGAATGTTTTAAATGCTAGTGTAAACTCATTGTACAAAAGATTAGACAAGGCTGAAGCTTTGGGACAGTCCGGGACTCAACCCATGCCTGATCCTATGTTGCAGGGACTGTCAGGGTCTCATAAGCGCCCACTATCCCAGATTGTTGACACAGATACCGACACGGATTCTGACTCCAGTGTCGATTACGATGATGCAAAGTTACAGCCAAAATTGGCAAAATCCATTCGATATATGATTATGGCAATAAAAGATGTTTTGCACATCACAGAGGAACCCCCTGTCCCTGACAAGAGGGTACATATGTACAAGGGAAAGAAGCCTGAGGTAACCTTTGAGGGGGTCACACGAGCTGAACGAGTTATGTGAAAAAGCTTGGGAATCTCCAGATAAAAGACTGCAGATTTCCAAAAGGATTCTTATGGCGTATCCTATTCCATCAACGGATAGGTTACGATGGAAATCCTCCCATAGGATGGACAAAGCATTAACACGCACAGCTACAGTTGGAAAATCAATTTTTTTACCTTATGTTCCCTCACAGCATAAGAAAGCTCCGCATTATCAAATGCAGTCCTTTCAGTCACAAAGAAACAAGAAAGTGCGAGGTGCGTCCTTTCTTGCCAGAGGTAGGGGCAGAGGAATAAAGCTGCACAACACAGCTAGTTCCCAGGAACAGAAGTCCTCCCCGGCCTCTACAAAATCTACCTCATGACGCTTGGGCTCCACTGGCAGAGTCCGGCCCATGTGATGTCATGCAGCTGCTCTGACCACGCCTCCTGTTTCTCCGTTGCCGACCCCATTTTGAAACCGTGCCCCCGCACCGCTCCATCTCCGACTTGGAAATGGAGTGTTGTTGACCCCCCTCCCCCCCCCCTTCACCGATTCACAGGCAGAGGTGATCGCATTATCTGCGGGGTGCCGCAGAAAATGCAGGCGTATGCTCTTAGCAGTTATTGCAGTTGGATTGCGATCCAACCTGAATCAGGCCCCATTACCTATCACAATGCACTGCGGGTAGTACAAAATGGGGTTAATATAGGAGAAAAAACCCCAGAGCTGTGCTCCTTAACTGTCCCTGGTGGCTAGTGGAGCGGCTGCCCAGTAATCAGTGTCCACGCCAGTGCGCACACGGCCCGCCCCCATCAGCGGCCTCGTGATCCCGGAGGGCGGTGTGTGTGTGACTGACCTTAGGAAGAAACTGGAGCCTCCGCTGCAGTGACCCAGCAACCGGGGCACGGGAGTATACTGCGCCACTGGGAGTGATGGAGCTGCAGTAAAGAGGTCTATTAGACCTAGCCTGCTGCAGCCCTTGTAGATTCTTATAAAAAAAGTTCTTCTTTTCTTGCCAAAATTAATAGCTAAGAATAGGCTGCCTGAGGCAGCCCCCTGTTAAGTGGCCTGCTACTGAAGGCACCAACTACAAACTGAGCTCCCTGTTCATGGAAGCGAGGTTATAGAGGAGGGGGCGCTGAGCATCTTGGGAACAGTCAAAAGCTTTGAGCCTGTTGGTGCCTCAGATCAAGATCCTACTCTGGTGTACATATACAATGTGAATCCTTGTGGAGTCCAGTGTACCCCACAGAAGAAATGAATGCGTCACACCCATTGGCAGCAACATTAGAATAGCTGCTGATGGGCACAATTGAGAAAGGAAGGGGGGAAAACATTTGAATCCAGCACATATATGTAATTTGAATATGTAATTTGTACCTTCCTACTTTAAAATGTAATGGATGAACCTCACCCTGTGAGAACTATCTTCATGATCAAGAGATCTCATATGCAAGATAAGTATGTGTTGGGATAGGGCTGTGGAGGGCGGCTGCTCGGGCACACCCCTGTCAAGTTAAGGAGATTCAACTGAGGAAGCACAAGGGAACTCTCATCTGGGAACAACAACTGCAGGGAGAACACATTTTCAGACGAATGTGGGAGGGCAGAAGGCTGCCTAATACTGAAGCACCCCCAAACAACAAACCAAATGCAACAACTACTGCAAGCATTCCTGGGGGAAGGCCTGCAGCAGATGGATTTGCATATAGTGATGTCATCCAAGCAGTGGGCATAGTTGGCTGCAACCCTCGTCTGCATATGAAAAGAGAAAAGGGTCACGCAGGGCATGGCGGCATTTGTGGGGTTGCACTTGGATGACCCCTAAATCACTTTATACACCCCCACCCCCCATCAGTGTGGGCTCATGTTGGCCATGCCCCAGCCCCTGAAGCATTCAAGCTGATTTCTTGCAGCAGCTGGACCCAGAAACAGCTCCAGAGTTGCTCTACAAGACAAGTAAAAGGGTGTGAGCCCTGCAGCACCACCTGTAGTTTGCATACACACATATATAGGACAGCATCTCTTATATGCCCCAGGGTCAATAAAATAGTATCCTTATCTAGGGTATCCATCCCCTCAGATAAGGTATCCGTCCATGCCGCTACAGCACTACACACCCAGGCCGACGCAATTGCCGGTCTGAGTCAGGTACCTGAATGTGTATAAATGGACTTCAGGGAAATCTCCTGTTTGCGGTCAGCAGACTCTTTGAGGGTAGCCGTATACTGGGACGGGAGGGCTACCTTCTTGGATAAGCGTGTTAATGCTTTGTCCACCCTAGGGGAGGATTCCCATCGTAACCTATCCATTGATGGGAAAGGATACGCCATAAGAATCCTTTTGGAAATCTGCAGTCTTTTATCTGGAGATTCCCAAGCTTTTTCACATAACTCGTTCAGCTCGTGTGACCCCCTCAAAGGTTACCTCAGGATTTTTCACCTTGTACATATGTACCCTCTTGTCAGGGACAGGGGGTTCCTCTCTGATGTGCAAAACATCTTTTATTGCCATAATCATATATCGAATGGATTTTGCCAATTTTGGCTGTAACTTTGCATCATCGTAATCGACACTGGAGTCAGAATCCGTGTCTGTATCTGTGTCAACAATCTGGGATAGTGGGCGCTTATGAGACCCTGACAGTCCCTGCAACATAGGATCAGGCATGGGTTGAGACCCTGACTGTCCCAAAGCTTCAGCCTTGTCTAATCTTTTGTGCAATGAGTTTACACTAGCATTTAAAACATTCCACATATCCATCCAATCAGCTGTCGGCGGAGACACCACATTCATTTGCTCCTGCTCCTCTCTAATATAGCCTTCTTCCTCAGACATGTCGACACACGTGTACCGACACACCACACACACAGGGAATGCTTTTTCTGAAGACAGTTTCCCCACAAGGCCCTTTGGAGAGACAGAGAGAGAGTATGCCAGCACACACCCCAGCGCTATATAACCCAGGAATACACAGTAACTTAATGTTTGCCCAGTAGTACTGCTGTATGTAATTTGCGCCAAATTATGTGCCCCCCCCCCTCTTTTCAACTCTCTTGTCTACCGTGGTATAAGCAGGGGAGAGTCCGGGGAGCTTCCTCTCAGCGGTGCTGTGAAGAAAAAGTGGCGCTGGTGAGTGCTGAGGGAGAAGCCCCGCACCCTCGGCGGCAGGCTTCTGTCCCGCTTAAACTGTAAAATTGGCGGGGGCTCATACATATATACAGTGCCCCGCTGTATATGTGTTATATTTTTGCCAAAAAGAGGTTTATATTGCTGCCCAGGGTGCCCCCCCCTGCGCCCTGCACCCTTACAGTGACCGGAGTGTGTGAGGTGTATGGGAGCAATGGCGCACAGCTGCAGTGCTGTGCGTTACTTCAGTGAAGATCATGAAGTCTTCTGCCGCCTCTGAAGTCTTCTTTTCTTCTCATACTCACCCGGCTTCTATCTTCCGGCTCTGCAAGGGGGACGGAGGCGCGGCTCTGGGACGGACGGCGAGGGTGAGATCCTGCGTACCAATCCCTCTGGAGCTAATGGTGTCCAGTAGCCTAAGAAGCTGGACATTGCAACTCAGAGAGTAGGGCTGCTTCTCTCCCCTCAGTCCCTCGATGAGGGAGTCTGTTGCCAGCAGTGCTCCCTGAAAATTAAAAACCTAATAAAATACTTTCTGTCAGAAAGCTCAGGAGAGCTCCTGAAAAGCACCCAGTCTCCACTGGGCACAGTATCAAACTGAGGTCTGGAGGAGGGGCATAGAGGGAGGAGCCAGTGCACACCCAGAACTAAAGTCTTTCTTAAAGTACCCATGTCTCCTGCGGAGCCTATCTATCCCCATGGTCCTTACGGAGTCCCCAGCATCCTCTAGGACGTTAGAGAAAATAGGATTTTAATACCTACCGGTAAATCCTTTTCTCTTAGTCCGTAGAGGATGCTGGGCACCCGTCCCAGTGCGTACTGTGTCTGCAGTTATTAAATGGCCCTTAACTCCAGAACATTTATGTGGAGAAAACTTTCCTGACTTGACCATCTTCCTTGGATGTTTTCCCCCTGTGTGACTGCTCCCCAGCCTCGGAGGGTTGCATCCATGGTCCCTAGGATCCAGTCCTGGATCCCGAACCATCGCCCCTCTAGGAGGTGAGAACTGTGCAGCCACCAATGGAGTAAGATTCTGGTCTTGGAAGACAGGATTATCCTCCGGTGCATGTGTAGGTGGGATCCGGACCACTTGTCCAACAGGTCCCACTGGAACACTCTGGCATGGAACCTGCCAAACTGAATGGCCTCGTAGGCCGCAACCATCTTCCCCAGCAACAGAATGCATTGATGGATTAACACTCTTGCTGGTTTCAGAATTTGTTTGACCAGACTCTGGAACTCCATAGCCTTTCCACTGGAAGAAAGCCTCTTCTGTGTCCAGTATGACTCCCAGAAACAACAACCGCATCATTGGGACCAACTGCGATTTTGGCAAGTTTAGGAGCCAACCATGTTGTTGAAGAACTGTCAGGGAGAGTAGATGTTTTGCACCAACTGGTCCTTGGATCTCGCCTTTATCAGGAGATTATCCAAGTACGGCATAATTGTGACTCCTTGCTTGCGAAGGAGAACCATCATTTCCACCATCACCCTGGTGAAAATCCTCGGAGCCGTGGACAGACCAAACGGCAACGTCTGAAATTGGTAATGACAATCCTGAATTGCAAACCTCAGGTAGCTTGATCTAGTGGCTAAACGGGAACATGTAATTAGGCATCCTTATGTCTACCAAAACCATGAAATCTCCTTCCTCCGGACTGGAGATCCCTACCCTGAGAGATTCCATCTTGAAATTGAATTTCTTTAGGTAGAAATTGAGGGATTTCAGATTTAAGATTGGTCTGACTGAGCCGTCCGGCTTCGGGAGCACGAAGAGGCTTGAATAAAAACCTTCTCCCTGCTGACTAAGGCCGATTTGAACAATCGGTGAGGGGGAACGTCTTGAAACCCCAGTTTGTACCCTTGTGACACTATTTGTAAAACCCACGAGTCCAGGTCCAAATTAATCCAGAACTGACTGAAGTGTTTTAGACGTGCCCTCCTGCAAGAGAGCCCCAGCGTCATGCAGTGGATTTGGCAGAAGCAGAGGACGATCTCTGCTCCTGCGATCTTGAAGAGGCTACAGACCTCTTCCCTCTTCTCCTTCCTCTACCTGCAAAGAAAGGGGAATCTTAACTTCTTGCATATCTATTGGGCCAAAATGACTGCGTTAGACAATGATGCGTCTTCATCCGTTGAGAGGGAACATAGGGCAAGAAGGTTGACTTACCTGCGGGAGCTGCCGAGATCAAATTAACTAGGCCGTTGCCAAACAAGGCTTCACCTTCATAGGGAAGAGACTCCCTTTCTTCTTGGAGTCAGCATCAGCATTCCCTTGGTGAATCCACAATGCCCTCCTATCCGAGACTGCCATGAAATTGGCCCGTGAACTCAAGAGTCCTATATCCCTTGCAGTCGTAAGTATGCTGCAGTGTCCTTGATATGATCCAACGTAAGAAGTATCCCATCTCTCCAAGATATCTATATCGGAAGACAAGGTATTCGACCAATTCTTGAATACTACTACTCACCCATGCGCATGTAATGGCAGGTCTAAGTAATGTACCCGTGGTTACATAACTAGAAATAATGTAGCTTCCTGCATACGATCCGCTGGATTTGTGACAGGGCCCCGTGCAGAACAGGGGGTGACTCCCACTTTATTCTGTCCGCAGCAGGAAATGAATAAACAATCGGAAACCTTTTGGGGATTTGAAACCATCTTGTCGAGCTGGCCCAGACTTTCTCAAACAGAGATGGAGGTACGTTACATCAGCTTTCATTATATATCTATATATACATACATATAGACCCCTTTGTCAGGAACAGCAGGGTCCTCAGTGATGTTAATATGTCCTTAATATCCACAATCATGTACTGAATGCTCCTTGCCAATATTGGATCTAATCAGGAAATATTATGGTCGACATAGGAATCAGTATCCGAGTCAGTATCAGTGTGTAGTAACATTTTTGCGGGCCTGAGGGAAAAGAAGCATAGCCATGAACATCACATCTATTCTCTACGTCTGTGTCTGGGACACAGATTTATCCAACCTCACTCTGATATTATTGAAACTTTCACCCAGTCAGTTATTGGTGGTGCCAACAGGGCCACCATCATATGTCTGCATTCCTAATATAGTTTCCTCTTGGGAAAAACATTCAGCCACCGACATGTTGACACACATGTACCAAGTACCCACAGACACATCGGCTTATGGGGGATAGACCTACAGTAAATCTGTCAGAGGGACAGAGAGGATTTTTTAGCTCACAACCCAGCGCCAAAAGTACACAGTCTGGGAAATAATAAACTCTATAGTGATAGACTTGTAACGCTCTATAGATGTGCTGGTGAGGTGAGGAAGAAGCCCCGCCGCTGTAATGGCACGCTTCTGTCCCGCTCAAAAACAAATAATTAATTACGCTGGCGGGGTAAGGACAGTGCCCAGGCACTAATGTCCACTTTTGCCAGCCTTTTGTGAGGAATTTATGCTGCCCAGGGTGCCCCCCCCCCACCCACCCACATGCCCTGCACCCTGCAGTGCCTGTGTTTGTGTGGAAGCATGGCGCACAGCATTCCGCTCGCTGCGTGGTACCTCAGAATGCCGTCACTGGAGAAGAAGTCTTCTGTTCTTCTGCTACTCGCCTGTCTTCTGACTTCTGGCTCTGTAAGGGGGTGATGGCAGGCTACGGGAGTGGGCATCTAGGCGTACCCAGCGATCAGCACCCTCAGGAGCTAATGGTGTCCTGTCAGCCAGAAGCAGAGCCATTGAACTCACTAGAAGTTGGTCATACTTCTCTCCCCTAAGTTCCACGAAGCAGGGAGACTGTTGCCAGCAGCCTCCCTGAAAATAAGAAAAACTAACATAAGTATTTTCAGAGAAACTCAGTAGAGCTCCCCTGTAGTGCATCCAGTCTCACTGGGCACAATTCTAAAACTGGAGTCTGGAGGAGGGGCATAGAGGGAGGAGACAGTTCACACCCTTTGAAAGTCTTAAAGTGCCCATGTCTCCTGCGGATCCTGTCTATACCCCATGGTTCTTAATGTGATCCCAGCATCCTCTAGGACGTATGAGAAAACAAATAACGCACACACGAGGAGGAGAGAACAAAGGAAGCTATAAGGAGGGGAGGGGAGGGGGGGGAGGTAAGGTAGTAAAGGGATATTGGATAAACTACAACCTTATACATATTCATTAATGTACCAGTAGTTAGAAGTAGAAGAGCTCTAACAGAAACCACAAAGCTTATCTAAAGCCACACCACACTGGATATGCCCAATCTCATTTGATCTTTGAAGCAAAGCAGTATTGGACTTTGTTACTACCAAGCAGTCTCCCATCCATGTATTATCAGATTCTTTAGGTGTTTTTAAACTACCAACACCCTTTTCTTGGTACTGTACATTTAATTTTTACACATATTCTTTTATGTACCAGAAGTTAGAAGTAGAAGAGCTCTAACAGAAACCACGAGCTCATCTACAGCCACAGCACACTGGATTTGCCCAATCTCTCCTGATCATGGAAGCTGAGCAGTGTTGGTCCTGGTTTTAGTACTTGGATGGGAGACCACCAGGAAATACCAGGAGCTGTGTGTATTTTTACAATACCAACACCGTTCTCTTGATGCATTCCATTTTGAAACATTGGGGCAGATCTATTAAGCCTGGTGAACTGATAAAGTGCAAGGTGATAAAGTACCAGCCAGTCAGCTCCTAACTGTCATTTTTCAAACCCAGCCTGTGACATGGCAATTAGGAGCTGATTGGCTGGTACTTTATCACCATGCAAATTATCATTTCACCAGGTTTAATAAATCGTCCGCTTATTCATTTATGTACGAGTAGTTAGAAGTAGAAGAACTCTAACAGAAACCACTAAGCTCATCTACAGCCACACCACACTGTATATGCCCAATATCACCTGATCTTAGGCCTGGTTTGTTCTTGGATGTGAGACCACCTGGGAATACCAGGTGCTGTAGGTAGTTTTATACTACCAACACCGTTCTCTTGATGCATTCTATTTTGAAACTTATTCATTGATGTAGAAGTTAGAAACAGCAAAAATCATCTACAGCCGCATCACACTGGATATGTCCAATCCAGTGGCGTAACTAGAAATTTTTCTCCCCCAAGCCAAAAAATTCTTCGGCGCCCCCCCCCCCCCCCCCCCTTCATGCTCCATAATTGGGAGCAAGAAAGGGATAAATATGCGCGCGCCTAAGGCGCGCGCGTCAAAAAAGGGGCGTGGTTTTGTTGGAGTGGGCGTGGTTTCGCATAAAGGGGCGTGGCATTGCAGGAAAAGACTACCTTATACCCCAGTTTTGCAACCTGCACGCCCATATGTTGGCCACCACAGGAAAGAAAAATAATCCTGATTCATGCCACTTACATTATTTGTCATTTTTCCTCCTTATAGTAATGCCCAGTATACATTATGCCACATACTGCAATGGCCCTTAGACATTATGCCGCACACAATAATGCACGACACAATATGCACACACTGTAATGCCCCCGACACATTATGCCACACACCGTAATGTCTGTGACACATTATGCCACACACCGTAATGCCTGTGACACATTATGACAGGAATCGCAATGCCCGTTATACATTATGCTACACACTGCAATGCCCCTGATACATTATAGCACATACAATGTCTGTGACACATTATGACACACACCGCAATGTCCGTGATACATTATGCCACACACTGCAATGCCCGATACATTATAGCACATACAATGCCTGTGACACATTATGCCACACACTGCAATGACCTTGAGACATTATACCACAATGCCCGTGATATAGTATACCATACACCGTAATGCCTGTGACACATACCGCAATGCCCTGCCCGTTATACCCTATGCCACACATCGCAATGCCCGTTATGTATTATGCCACACTGCAATGACCCTGAGACATTATACCACATACCACAATGCCCGTGATATAGTATACCACACACCGTAATGCCTGACACATTATGACACACACCGCAATGTCCGTGATACATTATGCCACACACTGCAATGACCCTGAGACATTATACCACATATCACAATGCCCGCGATATAGTATACCATACACCGTAATGCCTGCGACACATTATGACACACACCGCAATGTCCGTGATACATTATGCCACACACCGTAATGCCCATTACACATTAAGTCCTACAGTAAGGCTTCTAATTACTTTTCAATTACCTGCTCATTGTCAGGGGTTTCATGCACTGGGTGTCATGCTCGTTGCCAGGGGTTTCATGCTCTTGGTTCCATGCACGGTGCCAGGGGTTTTCATGCTCAGGGTGTCATGCTCGTTGCCAGGGGTTTCATGCACTGGGTGTCATGCTCGTTGCCAGGTGTTTCATGCACTGGGTGTCATGCTCGTTGCCAGATGTTTCATGCACTGGGTGTCATGCTCGTTGCTAGGAGGTAGTCCTTGTTGCTAGGGCTGTGCTCCCAGTGCCACATATGTCCCCAGTGCCAGATATTCCCCCACGGTGCCAGGTACTTACATGCCCCAGTGCCAAATATAGTCGTCCCCCCCATGTGCCAGGTACACATATGCCCCCAGTGCCAGATATTCCCCCCCAGTGCCATATATGCCCCCAGTGCCAGATATTCCCCCCAGTGCCATATATGCCCCCCGTGCCATATATGCCCCCAGTGCCAGATACCCCCCCCAGTGCCATATATGCCCCCAGTGCCAGATATTCCCCCCCAGTGCCATATATGCCCCAGTGCCAGATATCCCCCCCAGTGCCAGATATGCCCCCAGTGCCAGATATTCCCCCCAGTGCCAGAAATGCCCCAGTGCCAGATATTCCTCCCTCCCCCCCGTGCCATATATGCCCCCAGTGCCAGATATTTACCCCCCCCCCGCCGTCGCTTTTTGGAGGGACACGGAGGGCACAGCTCGTCTCTCCTGTGTCCCTCCTGCTGCATCATCTCCGGCGGCCGCGGGTCTAATAGGGGGAAGTGCCGGTTCGTGAGCCAATTAGAGCTCACGGACGGCACTTCCCCCTATTAGACCCGCGGCCGCCGGAGATGATGCAGCAGGAGGGACACAGGGAGGCGCGCTGTGTGCCCTCCGTGTCCCTCCAAAAAGCGGCGGAGGGAAGGAGACTGCAGACTGACATGCGGACGCTCGTCCGAATGTCAGTCTTCTGTAAATCAGTGGCGCCCCCGCAGCCCCTCGCCCCCAAGCCACCGCGAGGACTGCGGTGGCAGTAGTTACGCCACTGGTCCAATCTCATCTGATGATGGAAGCTAAGCAGTGTTGTGCCTGGTTTGTTTTTGGATTTCAAGTCCTGCCTTCTGGTTTGGCCACGGCACCTCGGATATTCACCAAGGTCATGGCCGTGATGACGACCCTTCACCATCAGAGAATCAGGATCCTGCCAAATCTGGACGACTTGCTGATCCTGGTGAACTCCCAAGAGGTTCTCCACAGTTATCTGGAACTGGCGGTCCAATTCCTAAAAGTCCACGGGTGGCTCATCAACTGAAAAAAGTCCTCGCTGGTCCCTGCTCGGAACATTGTGCACCTAGGGGCACTGCTGGACACACACAGCCAACAATTGTTTCTGTCTCCAGAGAAAGTCCTGAAAATTCAGGACAGTATCGTCCTCTCTCGCCCAAGAGTGTTGATACACACGGCGATGCAAGTACTAGACCTCATGGTGTCGGCTTTCGATATGGTAGAGTACGCTCAATTTCATTACCGCCCTCTGCAGAGGTTAATCCTCTCCAAGTGGGACGGCCTGCCTCATCGGATGATGTCTCAAATGATCTCCTTGACTCCGGAGGTTCGTCTGACACTGAGCTGGTGGCTACAGGACCAACAGTTGAGCAGGGGCCATCCCTTCTGGATCTCCAACTGTGTCCTCCTGACAATGGATGCCAGTCTTTTGGGCTGGGCCATGGTGTTGGAGCAACACTTTCTCCAGGGTCGGTGGACCAGGGAGGAATCTCTCCTCCTGATATACATTCTGGAATTGCAGGCAGTGTTCAATTAATTGACACTGTCCCTGCCTCTAGTACAGAACAGGCCTGTTCAAGTACAATCTGACAACGCCACCACGGTAGTGTACACAAATCATCAAGGCGGCACTCGAAACTGCATGGCAAAGCTGGAAGTATCAAAAATCCTCCGTTGGGTAGAAAGTCATCTGACAGCAATATCGGCAGTGTTCATTCCCGGAGTCCTCAACTAGGAAGCGGATTTCCTCAGTCGTCAGGACGTTCACGCTGGAGAGTGGAGAGGCCGCAGCAGAAATGTCTGCACTGGTGTCAGTAGGTGACTGAGGCAGGGATGACTGGGAGATAGTGGGTGACTGAAGCATGTATGAGTGGGAGATAGTGGGTGACTGAGGCCGGGGTGACTGGGAGATAGTGGGTGACAGGGAGATAGTGGGTTACTGAGGGAGGGGTGATAGGAAGGGGTTGGGTAAGTATGGGAAGAAAGTGGGTGACAGGTATAATAAATGACTAAGGCAGGGGTGATAGGGAGATAGTGGATGACTGTGGCAGGGGTGACAGGGACAGTAAGAGACTGAGGCAGGGGTGACAGGGATAGTGGCTGACTGAGGCAGGGGTGACTGGGAGATAGTGGGTGACTGAGGCAGGGTTGACAGGGATAGTGGGTGACTGAAGCAGGGGTGATAGGGTGACAGTGGGTGACTAAAGCAGGGGTGACTGGTATAGTGGGTGACTGAGGCAGGGATCGCAGATATAGTGGTTGACTGAGGCAGCGGTGACTGGGAGATAGTGGGTAACTGAGGCAGGGGTGACAGGGAAAGTGTGTGACTCAGGCAGGGGTGATAGGGAGATAGTGGGCTGCATATCTCTGCCTCACTGCAGCAGCACATTCCTGCTTCAATGACAGCAGCACATCCCTACCTCACTTATAGCAGCACATCCCTGCCTCGCTGACAGCAGCACATCCCTGCCTCGCTGACAGCAGCACATCCCTGCCTCGCTGACAGCAGCACATCCCTGCTTCGCTGACAGCAGCACATCCCTGCTTCGCTGACAGCAGCACATCCCTGCTTCGCTGACAGCAGCACATCCCTGCCTCGCTGACAGCAGCACATCCCTGTCTCGCTGACAGCAGCACAGCACTGCTTCGCTGACAGCAGCACATCACTGCTTCACTACCAGCAGCACATCCCTGCCTCACTGGCAGCAGCACATCCCTGCCTTACTGACAGCTGTATATAGGGCCTAATTCAGACCTGATCCCTGCTGTGCATATTCACACAACAGGAGATCAGGTCTGAAGTGCGTGTGTGCTGGTGCCGCAGTGCACCGGCACATGCCAGAGATGCGATCAGCATCTCTGCCCAGTGAGCGCCTCTGCCTGATTGACAGGCAGAGGCGGTCACTGGGCAGGAGGAGTCGGGCCAGCGGCGTTGTGCCGCCATTTTGGGGGCACAGTCAGGACAACGCAGACATGACCGGACCGTATGGGGGCGGGCCGTGACGGCTGCGTGACCCGGACAGCAACGGGCCTTATTTACTAAAATCTCAGATAAATTTTATGGCATTTATGTGCAGTCTAGTTTGCACAGTTGATAGAGTGTTGATCTTGCACTATCAATGTAAGCCTCACATAGGTTTGATACACATGTAAGTTTGTTTTTATTTTACTACATTGTGGTTTGTGGCTCTATACCATGTAATGCATGTCTTTTAACAGTAGTCAAGTCTTCCAATGTGCTTGTTAGTGAAACCCAATAGATAGCTTTATTTTATTTTGTTTCTTCAAATATTGAATGCATATGTCTTATAACTTTTTTTTTTTTCAATATACAGGTTGAGTATCTGTATATACATTTTTATTATAAGATTTTCAATGACACAAGTACATCCAAGTTGCAGATTATGGATTGTGAAGGACAAATCAACCATATAAACAATTTAAGCAATTTAAATTGCATGCAGGTAGTAGAATATCAAACTCCTTGGATGAGAGTTGGTCGTAATAAACTAGGATAGAAAAGAATAAAGTAGAAAATAAGATTTTAAACCTACCGGTAAATCTTTTTCTCGTAGTCCGTAGAGGATGCTGGGGACTCCGTAAGGACCATGGGGATAGACGGGCTCCACAGGAGACATGGGCACTTTAAGAAAGACTTTAGTTCTGGGTGTGCACTGGCTCCTCCCTCTATGCCACAGTTAGAGAAACTGTGCCCAGAGGAGACGGACAGTATGAGGAAAGGATTTTGTTAATCCAGGGCAAGATTCATACCAGCCACACCAATCACACCGTATAACTTGTGATAAACTACCCAGTTATCAGTATGAAAAAACAACATAGCATCAGTGCAGGACCGATGCAACTATAACATAACCCTTATTGAAGCAAT